>NW_026099575.1:33302814-33311550 GCF_025091365.1 Daktulosphaira vitifoliae
AAAAAAAAAAAAAAAAAAAAAAAAAAAACACATCATAGTAAAACCAATACCTTCTCAGCTTCGCATCGAAGCTAAAATAACTATATATAGATTGATTCGCTAAGTATGTCTCTTACAATATCTTCAAAAGTATAAGATAAAATATTATTTTATGTATTCAGAAGTTTAAGTATTCTTTATAAATTAAAACAAAAAAACCCAGCACAGGGGAGTCGCGGCATAGTGGTGACGTGACATAGTTGGATCAAGTATAATGATATCTGACAGTGATTAAAATCACTATCAAAAAAAAACACTTCGATGCAAATCTTTAGATAGTGTTTAATTTTAAAAAATTGGTGGATTATTCCAAAAGCTACATGATCTGCTAGTTCATTATTAATATCCTAATTAAGATAAAGTATGTAGAATGAAAAAGGGATTATTAAAAAATATTATTAATCATAAAAAAATAATGTTGATCTATACACTTTTCAATATGTCATAGCATTATAAAGTTAAAAATGTAAAAAATAAAATCGAGAATTTTCACACAATAATAGCATTCGGTAGCCATTTTCACCGTGAAGATAAAATAAAGTCCGAAATTTTTTTTTCGCATAATAAAGTAAATTACATTAGCTTTAATTTAATATATATATAAAAGTGTCAGACTTTCCGGAACACTACCAAAAGTTAAGTTGAAAAAATTAATTTTTTGTTATCATTATTAGACGATGAGCCTTATTTTCGAAGTCGTATCCATAAATCTATTTTTTGTTACCTGTTATAACACATTTCAGTAACTCTGCATCGTCATTAAGTGACTCCTGAGTAACTTCCATTCGCCACTGTTTTTGTTCAAAATTCAACAATTTTGAAACAAATTTTGTTGCTACGTGTTTACCCAAAACATTCGAAAAAATTTTATTACATAAGCCAATCGATATTCCAACATCATCAGTGACTTCTATAATTGTGATTCAGCGATCGTTTTAACCATTTCTTTTACTTTTTCCACGTTTTCATTGATTGTTTATGTGCTTGAGCGTTCGTCATCTTCAACACATCTTGGAAACGCTTATACTACTCTTAAACTCTTGTTTTACTCATGGCAGACTCACCATAGGACTTTGTTAACATTTCACACACCTTGTTACACTTCATTTCATTTTTGACGCAAAATTTGATACAAATTCTTTGATCCAATTTTTTTTAACAAACAATAATCGCGGAACTCATAAAAACACGTCTAACCTGAACAGCTGCCACTGACAAAGTAAAAAATGAATCCAGCTCAAACTTTTATCTTGATTCAGGGACAGGTGTACTAATATTATGAAATATATATGTATATGTAATAATATATGTATAATGTTAAATTAAGTTTAAAATGATAAAAGGTTCCAACTACAAAGTTGAATAATTTTACTTTTTTATTTATTTATTTTATTCTAGTTGAATTTATAGTTACCAAATATAGAAAATAAAACCTTAATTTTTTTAATTCAAATCTTATTTTATAAATTTAGACAAATAACTAAAACTTACGCTACTCTAAAAAACTTAAAAAAAACCTTTTTAAATTAAATACCTCCACAATTAATAAGAGTATAAAATTTGTTTTTCTACTAAATTAGACAATGAAATCATATCACTATAATTTAATATTAATTAATAATAATAGACCAATAAATACTTTGCTACTCCAAATTTTCATGCTAATTTCAAATCTAAAATTAGACTTTTAAGTATTTAAGTATTTAAAAATACTAATATTTTTAGTATTTCTTTTCACAAAAGAACGGTGGTATTGACGTAGTAAGTTCTATGGAACTGTAGTGAGTGATACCAGCTATGATATAAGGTTCAGAGTGTTGGGCGGTTGATAAGAGAATAGAGCAGAGATGAGAATGCTTAGATAGATGATTGGAATGACTAGAGAACTTAGGATAAAGAACGAACATATTAGACATAGTAAAGGTGTAGTGTCAATCGTGGATAATATGGAAGAAAATAGACTTAGATGGTTTAGTCATGTTCTAAAGAAAAAGGAATCGGAAGATATGAAAACTGATATGGAAATGAATTTTGAAGGAATAAGACGTAGAGGAAGACCAAAAAAGAGATAGAGGGATGTTATTGAATGTGATATGAGGATGGCTGATGTTTGCGTAGGTCATGTGGTAGATTATGTCTAGAGGAAATTTAGGATAAAGATAGCCGACACCAAGAAATTGGGATATAGGCAAGAAAAAAGTTGAAGAAAGAGGAATTTTTTGACACATCTTTTTATAACTAATTAGAAAATAAGTATCTAATTGCATAATAAAACATATAAAAAATAAACAATTCTGGAAAATTATTTGACCATATACGAATTTCAAAAACTTTTTTTTAAATAAAAAAACTCGGGGACGTTATTCTAGGAAAAATATTTGCCAAGATAAGAAATTTTAATTAGTTTACCGTGAAAGTTTAAAATTTTTTAAAAAACGCTCATTACCGCCAGCGTTTTTCGATTTAAATTCTGAAAATTTTACCTACCCAGAGACATTACAAAAGTATTCTTAAAAATCTATTCATTTTTGAACGAATTATGATCTTTTTTTTTAAGTCCACATAATTAAAAACATTGAAAACAAATTTCAAAAAAAAATTACTATTACTCTATGTTTTATTAATCATAAACCAACTGCCAATATACTAGTGATCAACAGAACTTATTTAATGTTTAATGTTATACAAACCTTGTATAATTATTCATTGCCACAAAAATACATTGCACTCTAAATTTAAGTTAAATTAATATTCTAACTGATAATCACAACAATTTATAATAAGTAGAATTCAATATAAGATTCCAGATAAACATTAATTCGAAACTGATTTTCATATTATTATTATATTTTTATATTAATTCAAATTTTGAGTTTATCACATCATTAATGTAAAGATAGAATATGAAATTGTTACATAAATTTGTTTAGATAATTTTAATAGTGAATGTTTTTCAATAGTAAAATAAATTATATTAATACAATGACAATAAAAATAAATGGGTATTTTTTTAATTTATTGTATATTTCATTAAAGTTGTCATTAAACGCAATTATAAAAAAAAGTGTTAGATTTCGGTTCTTTTAATTTGTTTTGATTTTACTATAAACTTTTAAACTCGCTAAATCTCAATTCAGAATCCAATTGGACAACTTATATATATTCACTGTCACAAAATAACTTTTCTTTTCCACGCCCCGGGTTAACTCATTTAAATTTTAGATAACGGCTAATGAGCACTGAAAGTTTAATTAACGAAAACTGTTACTTGCATCTTTAGTAAACGCCAATTGTAAATCAAGCAAATTTTAGTTAAGTTTTCTATGTATATTAAAAATAACAAAAATTATACCTATTTAAAAAAGGTTATAGTAATTTTTAATTTTATCTTATATAGTTAACATAATCAAAGATATTCATCCATTTATGATATTTTTAAGACAACACTTTCACGAAAAAAAATGTATAATTTTTCAATTATTTTACCTAAATCTTATTCAAAAAATAATATTTATTTCAACTTATTACATTAAATTCATGCAAAAACAACAGACAAGATCAGAAGTAAAACTATTATAAATAAAGCTTAAATTAAATATACTGTTTTCAGTTATTTATTTATAATTAAAATAAAATGTCTAATTTTTTTTATAAATGTTCTGGAAGTTTTTAACGTATATGATGTAAGAGAATATTTTGATAAATAGTCACGAAAATACGTTATTTTTGTATAATAATTTATGGTACTTTATATCAAAATTTACACTAAGTGTATATAAAATAAATGATTACATTATAAAAATCATACTAACAAATGGGAATTTTTTATATTGTAACAATTAATTGTTATATAATTGTAAATAATAACTTTATTTGTTTATGTAAGAAGACTCAAATTATTACTTCATAAATATATTAAAGTGTAGATTATACTTTTAAAATAGTTTTACTGTCAAGTTTTTTTTACTGATAAATAAATATATTAAAATGCCAGATGCTAAAATAATTCCCGCTGTCAAAGCCCAATCATATTTCTTTGATTCAATAGGAATATCAACCCATCCAAAACTTCTAACTACAGATCGACTCCAGTCGATATAACGGATTTCCTGTTCGTCAGATCTCATTTTTGGAGCATAAATATCATTTTTGATTTCTGGCATACATCGAATATCCCATGCATCAATACCAGGAGCGTTACCAGCCATCATCGCAGCGCCTAGTGCTGTTAGTTCATTTATAGTGGGCACACATATTTGCACGTTTAATATGTCTGCTTGAAATTGCATGAGAGAACGATCATTTGTTACACCACCATTCAGTTTTAAATATCTAATGGGTAACTTTATATCTTTTTCTAAAGCTCCAACGATATCTTTAATTTGAAAGCAAACTGATTCTTTTGCTGCTTTAATAATATCTTCACTTCTTGTATTTCTGTCAAAACCAACAATAATACAACGAGCATCCTCGCGCCAATAAGGAGCAAATAATCCTAAACGAATATGACAAAATAAGTATAAATACAATTGTAATTTATAAAACATCATATTAGAAACACATGCCTCGTAATGCCGGTACAAAATATACATTTTTTCTTTTCTTTTCATATTTTTCTGGATAAATATCACACTTATTAGATTTTGTATTAAAATTTTTTTTTACCCAATCAATCCCCTCTCCGGCACAACTAATAGGACCTTCTAGAGCGTAAGTCGGTCTCATTGTAGGACCACAGTGAAAAGCAATCGTAGTTAATAATCCATTTTTAGAAAATATTTTATTTTCTCCTGTATTTACAATTACAGATCCACTAGTTCCTAAAATTGCTTTTGCATCGCCTGCTCGAAAGCATTTGTGTCCGAGAAGAGCGGCCTGGCGATCACCAATTATGCTAGATATAGGTACTTTTAACAATTCTCTATTAGTCATCCCATATATTTCTGAACTACTTTTAATTTTTGGAAGAGCATCTGACGATATTCCAAAATATTTAAGTAAAGTAGGATCCCATTGTAGCTTGTCTATATCCATTAAAAACGTAAAAGCAGCATTTGTAGTATCAGTCACAAAATTACCTGCTGAGATTAATAAACTCAATGTTAATTTTAATAAAAACAATAATGCATTATTTAATTTTATAGTTCTTAATTCTTAGTATTCATTTATAATAAGCTATTAGCTATTATTGTCACTATTTTAAAACATTGTAATTTCTCTAAACTGTAATTATTTAATTCCCTTAACAAAGAATTATTGTTCTATTCACAAATTGACTTTGTCAATCATGTATTAAAGGTGATATAACTATAAATTTGTCCATGTATTATAAGGAATTTTTTAAATGGACTTTACATTTTTCTTAGTCAAGATACGTATCTATTATTTTAATGGTAAATATATAACCCATTAAACTCAATGCCACGTGCATTAAAAAATATATATAATCGATCTAAAGTACAATGCATAAAACTTTTTTTAGACCTTTTTTGTGTTACATTAAAAAATACCTTGTGGACCTCCAGATAAATTCCATATTAGCCAAGTATCAATAGTACCAAAATAACAATGACCCTGTTTACAAGTTTCTAATACAACTGGATCATGTTTAATGAGCCACTTTATTTTGAATGCACTAAAACACGAGCTGGCCGGTAGTCCACAAATATTTTGAAACTTATACTTATCATTTTTTCTTAAAAATTCGTTCACCATACGCGTTGTTCTAATATCGGACGATAGAATAGCGTTGGAAAGTGGTACTCCGGTGTTTTTATTCCAAGCTAATACTGTACCTCTCTGATTGGCAATGCCTATAGCAATAACGCGTTCATTTGTTACTTTTTCGTAAGCCATAGTCTTATCGATACATTCTTCGACACTTCGCATAATAGCAATTGGATCTTGTTCCAACCATCCGTCACGAGTAGACAAAAGGTTTGTTATAGGAACCCGATGTAATTTGATTATATCACTAGAATTGGCTCTAAAAAGATGAAAGCTGACACTAGTAGAGCTTACCACGACAGCTCCTACTAATGGCTGAGTTGAGTTTTCAAGGGAGCATAACTTATTACAAGGCCGTACATTCATAGTAAGATAAAAATTTAGTTTAAAATTTAAAAATCAAATATTTTACTTTAAAGTTTTGTTTAATATATAAAACTTTTGGTTTGGTTTAATTATTAAAAATGTATTTATTTATTTATAAGGTTTATTTAATATTATTATACAATTTTATTTTGTTTATTTAAACCATTGTTTGTATCTTGGGTAACTCAAATTCATACAAAATTCTATCTTACATTAAGTTATAATGTTTTCCAGAAACGTTTGTCATTAAAAAAATATGAATGCTATAAAGTTTGTAAGTTTTTATTAAATAATAAATGAAAATACATGATACATAAATAACATTCCTATGCCCAGTGGTGTGTACTTTGTGAACAAACAAGATGATGAAATATTTAATAATTAGTTTTAAGTATTTTCCTATCATTTTCATGAATGTGAGCTATATATGGATTTAGTTTTTTTTTTTTGTGTGTCTCCAAGTAGATAATTTGAAGTTACACATCAAACGTTTGCGATAGTATTTACAGTGCAATGACGTCACCTGAGTAAAATTTCAGAATGACAAATGCACATTGTTTAAAATCGCCAGACGTGACGACTAAACAAAGAGTATTATATATGTATATCGTCAAACGTAAATGACAAGTTTACATACATACGATAATATAAAGAAAAGCTAAACTATAAAAAAAAAAAACACAGATGTCATACAACAAATACTGGTCGTGTAATTAAAAACAATGCCACAACGTATTACAAAATGTTAGTACCAAAATATTACCAATATAAGAACTTTTCTAATTCTAAGTTTTTTAAACTGCTACAGTATCATTATTGTTTTAATAAAAAAAATTGTTTCAAAAAACAATAAGACTCATTTAATAATATAAAATTTACTTATTCCAATGTTAAATTTACCATCGTAAGTGGAAATAGCATTTTAACATTTTGGATGAGAAAGCATGAATTTTGACTATTTTTATCATTATGGTTTTCTCAGTCATGCTAAATCATAATATTTTAAAGTAATGGTTTAATATTTGTTATCAAACAATCATTTTCTTAATTAGTTAATATTTTAATAATTCATATTACTATTGAAAATAACTCTGGTAATTAGTATTATAACATTTATTGTATCAACTAGATATAATTTTTAAATTTTAAACAAATTATTATGAATTATTTCTGATAAAATATCAAAGTAAATGATTGAAATCGTAAATTAAAATAAAATATTTAATGCGTATAACTATATAACTTCAAAACTATTTTTTCCAGCTGCACAACTAAGTTAAAATAATTTATATAATATACACTTCTTATAGCATGATTTTTTCTTACATTTTATAAAATTTATATAATGACAATTTTGATTAAATCGTTGATTACATTCGATTAAATATAAAAACATATTTCATTAATAATTTTTAATTGATATTAAAAATAAATATTACATTAATTGGAAAATTTCACTATTTGGATATATAGTAGTTACTCCGTCAAAACAAAAGCCCAGTGATGATAATTCTTCAACAATTAAATTAGAAAATCTTTTAACGTACATAGTATTAATATTATCTTTCATGGTTTTCCATGAACAATCTTTCATTGCATTACAAAAATCTGTCTCATCATCAATATGGTTATCGATTTTACACTCATTATTCATAACTTCATTGATATTCTCATACCATTTGACGAATATTAAAATAAGTTGATCAACATTCTGAGAACTTTGAATACTTAAATTTTCAAATAAATCTATAATATTATTTAAAAAACTTACTAAAAAAAAATTGTGTTTAATAGATGAGAATTTAATTAAATATTTTTGGGTTTGCAAAATATGTAACAAGTATGGTATTATATTCTTTGTACTATTCAAAATTAAATCATAACTTTTACACTGCTCGTATAGTATTTTGGTACAAGTTATAATTGATCTTACAATATTGCAACTTTTACAATGAAAAAATGTACTTATTCGTAAAGAGAAAAGGTCAATATTACGTTCGTTAAGATCAAATATTTCAGTATTCTTTATGTAAAGATCATTTATCGTTATCCACTTATTAGAACTTGGTTCCTCTCGAATGCTAATATTTTTCATTTGATCCCATCCTTTATTAGTAATAAGTATGGTTTGCAATAGAAATACATCTTGTTCCACATTAATTTTAACGCAGTTTACTTGTTTGTGCATTGTAAATGCTAATGTTACTAAAACAACAAATAAATTCATAATAGATTATATTTAAATAAGACTAAGAAAATTTTAAATCAGATTATGAATATATATATATATATAGATTAGGGTGGCCCTCAAAAATCGAATGTCTTTTTTTTCTTTACGCTACCCCTTAATTTTTTTTTTATGGTCAAAAAAGTGAGCTGTGCAAAATTTGGGACCGATCCGTTAAGGTTAACCCGTGCCCCCGGGCCTATTAAGTTGAGTCGAAAAGTCAAATTTAATAGAAATAACTGATCTATGTCTCATAACTTTTTTTTCTCTTAACTTAGAATAATAAAAGTAAAACTCAAGTAAAGGAAATTTTACAAGAAATTCAAAAATAATAACTTCAATGTTGTTTTCTCAATAAATAGCCCACAAAAACACTA
>NW_026099575.1:33311835-33417771 GCF_025091365.1 Daktulosphaira vitifoliae
AATTAAACTTCTAGATTCTTTTTTTAAACGAAAATGCGTTTTCCAAAAAATAAAATGAAAATAAATAATTAAAAATCAACAAAATCAGTTATAACGTATTTTAAGACTTTTACATGTTTTTTACTGTATGTAGTTTTTTTGTGGGCTATTTATTGAGAAAACAACATTGAAGTTATTATTTTTGAATTTCTTGTAAAATTTCCTTTACCTGAGTTTTACTTTTATTATTCTAAGTTAAGAGAAAAAAAAGTTATGAGACATAGATCAGTTATTTCTATTAAATTTGACTTTTCGACTCAACTTAATAGGCCCGGGGGCACGGGTTAACCTTAACGGATCGGTCCCAAATTTTGCACAGCTCACTTTTTTGACCATAAAAAAAAAATTAAGGGGTAGCGTAAAGAAAAAAAAGACATTCGATTTTTGAGGGCCACCCTAATATAGATATATGTATATTTATTCAATAAGCTAGATAAAATAAAACTGTGTTTTTTTTTTGTAGTCATTTCAATTTATACAAAAAATGTATTGTACTTTAGTTGAAATAGATTATAAATAACTAGTATTTTTAACATGTAGAACCAGACTCCAATATTTGCGTCTATTTTATTTTTAATACATTTTAACATAATTTTTAAAATTCATTTACACAGATTAACATAAAAAATTGGGTTTAAAAAAACACCTACAATGTTAGCGATTTAGCGAAATATTACAATTTTTAAAACTATTCTATTAAGAAACATTGTATTGATCATTGTTAATTATTGTATTATTTATTTACAGATTGTAATATTATCTATAATAAAAAAATAAAAAACTTAAAACTTTTTTATTGTTCTCAATGTACGTTACAGTGTCCTTTTAAGCGCACGGCCTAATGTAAGGTTATGCCTCACACATCCCTAGTATAAATCCTGCTGTTCCAACTAACCCTAAGAATTTTATCATTATCATTATCATTATTATATAATTAGTATATATAAATAATTCAAACTATTTTAGATTATTAATAATAATAATTATTTATAATACTGATTATAACCAATGTTATAAATATAACCTATGATTTTTATTAATTTAAATGATTGAAAATCATTTATAAACTATTCGCTTGTGATAGTTTGACTATTGATTATAAATGCAGTCTACTTGCAATGACTGATAAATAAGTTCCTGTATAAACATTTGATCGAATTTTTGCTGCTCTTCGAATATACATCAAAATATACTTAATTTTAATCTCTACAACTATTCATAAGCAATTTACTAATATTATTGTAAAGTTAGTGTTTTGAATTCCTTTAGCATAACGAATATAAATTTGTGGCATTTTAAGGTTAAGAAATTTAAATCCCTCCAAAAAGTAGTGAAATATAACATAGTTTAAATATTTAAAGAATAAGATACAGTCATATAATGAATTCTTTCAAACTATAACCAAATTAATGTTATAAATTATTTATTGACACAGATTTTTTAAAGTAATTCTAGAAAAAATACAATTCGTACAGCTATATAGTTGTATTATTAATGTATTTGACGAACATTTTCGTCGAATAAATTACTAAAAATATAAAATCGCTAAACATTTAAAAAAAATTAATCTACTGAGAAAAATTTCAAAATAATCTAAAAAAAATTGGTTCTATTCTTTTATGAAAATGTCTTATTTTTTCAATAAATCAAAAATTTTTATAAGCTAAATATTTAAAGTTTTGTTTTTTAATTCTTAAGAAAATTAAAATTTCTCCCAGTCATTATGGACTTATTAGTTTATGTCCTCCCGTTTAGTATTCAATTAATTAATCGAACTATTTCAAAGAATTCGATTTAATTGTATTATATAGTTTTTAACGGCAATAGATGCAAGACAAGGCACTCATAATGGTTTCACCTCACGGTCCATTGTTCCCTTCAATGTACATGCCTTATCGAAAACACAAAAGAAGATCGTGACTAATCTGAAGCGCAGGTTAACTTAACATCGAGTTTATTCATTCATTTCAAACAATACTTTATTTTAACGACTTGTCGGAAATTGAGCTACAAAAAAAATCGTATTTTACTTAAAGTTCGAATGTAGTACAACTTTGCATAATACCGCATTTTGACAAACTTATAATGAATATTTATAGACTTTTTTCACCCGTAAAAAAATCCAACTTAGTAATTTATGTTTTTGATGCTTGAAAATCATAAATTTCAAAGAATAAACATTTAATTTTGTAGGTACCTTTAGTAACCGTTTTTCAAATCTTAACAGTTTTTCGTTCTTATTTTCAAATACGTTATTAACGTATCATTTTCGGAGAAATACGTGAATATCACACTAACAGCTATTATTTACCTTAAATTATAATTTATTTCAAAAAAAGAATAAAAGTTAAAGCAATAAACTTTATTTTACTTTTTATTCCGTTTGGAGGACAAAAATATTTTAAACTATTAAATTTTTAAATCTGATATTCTGGAGAATATTATTACAACGCTGATCATCGACCAGTGGTGTTTCCCTGCGGCAACTTGATAATTAATAACATTACTGCAGTCATTAGTAAGTAAGGGTGAAAGAGTATCATACACTTCATAGTCATATAATTACATATAGAAGCTTTAACCTGAAAGACGATTATTATAAGCATGGGAATTCACTGTTCTTCGTTCATTTTCCTTAACAATATCAAATGACATTGAAACAACAAAGGAGTAACAATAATTATTAACAAGGCGCTTCTAAGTACCAAATACGATGTGTACTGTATGGCAAAATGTATAAATTATGATGGTTAAAAGTTTCACTTACAGTAATTATTACTCTAGTATTTAATAATTGTCATCATACATAACAAAGACAAAAAGTTATGTTTAACAAGGATAACATAATTAGATAACTAGTAATTTTATAGATAAGCGTGATACTGCAGGATGGAATAAAATGTATAATCGATTAATAAAAAGTAATCGGTTCAAGTATTTTACTTAAATGGTTCATGAATAAATAATTTATAATTGCCATGTATTTTCAGTTTTTTTTTTTTCAGAGACATTTTTTTGTTATACAAACGACATACTGAAGTTCGAATTAAAGTCACTTTAATTGGCTGTAAAGTCAATTAGTAAAACTCAAGAGTAGCTTTATGGTCATAGGTCAGTTTTACAGGCCAATGGTTTTTATAGTCAGCGGTCAACAGAAAAAAAAAACATTCAATGATTTTACTGAACCAGTAAAAATATTATCTTAATACTATTTCATAAAAATATGATACAAAAGTAATAGAAAAATTAGAGTATAAAATGTTTCAAAAAAAATATTTTACAGCGTACAACGCTTCAATGGATACTTTATTGCGATCCCTTATATTTTTATAGGATTTTATTTATTTATTTTACTGAAGGAAAAAATTCTCGATTAAAAGAAAAAAGATTCTATTACCGAGATAATTAAGTAGTAATAATAAAGTAGGAATGACGAATAAATTCGTTTACTGAGCATTATCCATTTTTTAATAAAAAATAGCTGTCACTCCATTGAAATTATGGACCAATCAATAGATGCAGGTAAAAACTGGTTGAAAAAAATTTCTTATAAGTAGCAAATAAATCTCAAAATAGGAAAATAGTTAAAAAGTATTTATGATTTAGTACTTTTCCTATTTACAAAATTCAAATATTATTAGTTATAAGAAAAATCGTGCAAAAATTAGTTTAAAAATATTAAACTAATTTAATAAAAGTAACTCTAACTAACTTTCATGTGAACCGTACACTTAAAATACTAGAATTCTAAATTGAGTTTATTGTTATTGTTATTGTAGTATTATGACCAACATTCATATTCTATTCATATATTACTCGAAATACTAAACCAACTTCATTTACATAAGAATAGACACCCTCTGGCTAATACTTGAGGAAGTAAACAGAAGCCACGCAAAAATGCGCAACGGAAACAATGTTCTGAATACTCCACTAATAGCAAAAGAGATCTTCAAATAAGACTTTTATATTTTTTTACACAAAGTTTAAAAAGAGGAGGAGAACGTTTTTTAAACGCACGTAAATAATATATTATAAGTCATATAAATTCCAATGATCATATAATACATAAAGTATTTACTCATCTTTTTTATTATTTTTTAATTTTTTTTATAATTGAAATAACATGGTAATTAAATCTAGTATTAAAAAAGTTTGTTATTATTTAAAATAAATTTACTAAGACACAATAAATCATGTAATATTAATTTTAATCAAGTATTACATAATATAATAGTTATCAAAAATATTAAATATAATATCCCATATTTTATCAATAACTTTTTATTACAACTTACAGATCTTAATAAAATTTCGTTTTAACTACCATTATTCAAGTTTTTTTTGAGAGAAAAAAGTGTATTTTAAGGTTACATTTATAGTGAAGTTTTTAATAATAAAGCGAAAAACTCTTACAATTATTATTAAACTAACAAACAATTGATGATATTAAGAATTGTTTAACTAAACTATTACTAGTATTGTTTTATTACTTTATAAGTTATTAAAATGTACGATTAAAACTATGTAGAGCCGAGTTGTTTTCAACTATAGTTAATTTTTATTAAATAAAACGTATAAAATGAAGCTGTGTTTTAAAATTTTCATAAGTATTTATTATCTGTAAATCAGTTTAACTCGTATTAAACTTCAGTAAATATTTTAAAATAAAGGTTGATAACATTTCAATTAATCTATTTTTAAAATTAAAGAAATACAATACAATAATTATTTAAGTAAATAAAAATTAGTTGAATTTACAAAAAATATTAATAAATAATAGTTGTCACATTCAGAGTTTACGGATTTGAACATGATTTTGACACAAGATATACCTCTACATTTATATATTACACAGTAACTATTTTAGGTCAATTGACGTATAATGTGTCGTCTAAACGAATTATTGTTTTGTTTTGACCGCTCTACGCGTTGACCATAAATCAGAGACCACTGTGACTAGTAGTCCTTAGTAACGAAACTACAGTAGCTAAATGAGTGACTGTTGTTGATAACAAACGCTTCTATTCAAAAGGTTGGGTGTATGTGAAATTTAGTCTAATTGACTAGTCACTAGAATAAATCACTCTTCAAGTACACATGCCACCACATATGTTATATTTTCTATATCAGTAATGACGTGAAACTAACAATATGTTTAGATAAGGATTTTTTTTTTGATAATATTCCTCGAATTTAATTTATTGTTTTTTTTTAATATAAGTGTTTCGAAAAAATATTATCCATATTTTAAGTTTAACAGAAAATATTTTCTTAATTAAAATTTCTTCTGAACTATGAGAAATCTACACATTTTAAACAATAATATACCATATAATTTTTAGTTTTATATTTGTTTATTATATTTATGTGAAGAGCATTAAGCCGATAAGTTTGTGTATATCTCCAACTCTTTCGGCAAAACATAAAATTGCGCCTGTAAAACATTTAATACACATAAAGGGTCATCAGAATTTCATGAACTAGCAGATTTTTCGATGAATCAAAAGCAATATTGATAATTTTTTTTTTTGTTCTATTTAGGTAAATGTTTTTCTTAATTTATCAATCATGAAATATTTTTATAATTATGTCCATAATTATACTGTATAATGTATCAACTATTTTTAAATAGAAATATACATAATTAACTAACTTATTTATTAGATAATGATCTATTTAACAAAATAACTTATCAATAACATCTTTTGTACCAGTATTTTAGAAACAATTTACAATTTAAAGTAATGGCAGAAGGTGAAGCGTAGAGACCGCTACTGCTAAAATAAACATTTCTTGTCCTCACTTCTCCCCTATCAAGTTATAAAAATAACAATTGCTACGTGTTAATTTACAATGTATATTAATACACCTTTGTTGTATATTGATTTATTATAGCAATAAAAAATTTGCAATTTGCTATTCTTTTTATATCTTTGATAAATTTGATTATTTAAACTCAAAATAATACTCTTTAAATTTAATGAAATTATTTAGATTTTAATATGATTTATAATATTGATGTATTAATATTTGTATAACAGGAACTTTGTTCGCCGAACGCATAATTTATATCTTGGAAACAAAACTATTGACACTTTAAAAATGTGGAGACAAATTTCTGTATATAAATCATTAATATTTAAAACTATAATTTAAGACGAAAGCAAAGCTTTAACACTGATAATTTAAATAGAAATCTAAAATAGATTGTTTTGGAAATTGTATGACACTTAAACTCTGACAATAGCTTTATTTTTGCATTGAAGTAATTGAATATTCATGTAATTACTTCCGAGATTACGATATTACTATGAAACTCAAATTATAAAATTGCAAAATTATTTTGATGGTTATTTTAAGGCTTTTCTTAAAAACAATAATTTTTATGGTTCACTCGTATAATTACTTATTATTTTTTTCAAAACGCTTATTAAAAATGTATTATAAAATTATAAATTGTACATTAGGTAAATTTAAAGGCAATAATAATTACCTTAATTAATAATAATTTAAAGGTAATAATTCATAGTAATTAAAATTACTACGAACAGTTATAAAAATATCCAAATTTCTCGTAAATGGGAGCAATTTTCAAAAAATTACAATTTCTTAAATTGGTAAATATTAATTTCGATTATACTCCGAACTTCAAACATTTATGAAACTAAAACTCCTGTTAAGTACTATGAGTTGGAAAAATAAATTATACCTGTACCTTATCTTCTGTGTGTCCGCTGACGTTAAATAAAAAATATTATTTTTATGTGTAAAAAAATCACCATTTTTTGAGTATTCATGATTTTCTGGCTCAATTTTTTTTTAATTATTGGTGTCTATATTTCAGGTCAAATAACATATAAATTGTGGAGGTTAATACTCCATTTAAACTGCCCATTTTTACAAAAAATAAATAAGATTTCAGTATTAATTATAGAAGATGATATGATATATATTACATTAAATTCTTTTATCATTGACCACTTAATTAATCGAAAAATAATAATAATAATAATCCTTCTATTTCCCTAACTTAATATGAAACAGAGTGTAATAGTCCTCTTTTACATGTAAGGGAGTAAAAAATAGTTCTTTGCTAAGGAAATGATGGACGGAATGGGGATTATTATCGGTGTTGACCAGATTTTAAATATCGACTATAGGTAAGTCTTAGGTGCTGTTATTTTTATCACTAGATATTTCTCAGTCTCACTCTTCCCATACCTTTATAGAAAAACGTTAATAATTTCTAAAATATTGTTTCATAATATATTATTTCTTCTATCATATTTTCAGGGAGAATTTTCGTAGCTTTCAATGTCAATCCAATAAATATATTTAAAAAAAAGGAGCTGCCGACCTCAAAAAAAGTGTTCTAGCTACTAATGATTTATAATAAAATACAATTTCAATATCATAACTTTAAATTTAATTATTTTAATAAGAATTCATTTGTGTAATATATTTATAAAATTTGTGATCAGAAACCCACACAGTATTCATCATGAGTTTAGATTGGTTAGTATTCATTTACCATTGAAATTTAAATATTTAAATTTTAATGTTTTAAATATATTAGTTAAATGTTGAAATTTGAATATTTCTAATATTCTTAAACATTTTATTAACTTATTAATTTTCAGATTAATGAAGTATTTTAATTTATTTCTTTTTTTCGACATTTCAAAATGATTTACACAATAAATTTAAAATTTTTGTTTTTTTGAAATTAATATTATTTTATTTAAATTAATATGAATATTTATTTTTCAAATATTTATGTATAATATTTTAATATTATAATTATTGATTAAATATTCAAATGCTGTATGGGATATTATTAAAGATATTTGTATGAATTACTGTTGCTTTTGGAATAATCCAACAATTCCTTTCAAAAATTTAAACACTATAGACAGAATTTTTTATAGTAGCCATTTTTTAATCACTGTCATATATTATATATATATATAATAGGTATAAATGTAACATTCATAATTATGCTCGATAATTTTTTTAAATTACTTATTCCTATGCAAAATTTTACAACATGTTTTTTATTTCTTTAAGTAGAATATGAAAAGTTCTGTAATATTGAGATTTCAGAACCCGAGGCCTTAATAAAATTTAAAATCGAAAAGGCATCTACCCCCTTGGGCCGCCCTGAATCTGAACCCAATTTATGATAAAAGTAAAATAAAAAAATGTATAGTTAAAAATTAAGAACTTATATATTTAAATTGATGTTACACTTAGTTTTGTATAATTATAAATTATATATATATTTGGCTTCATATTGATATAAATGAAAACACTCTAAAAATAAATAAATGTTTTTAAAGTGTTTCAGAGTGCAACAAAATTACATCAATCTATTCCAATAAAATAAACTTATATTAGCCATTTTTAATGACTAACTTGGGCTCTAATCTTATTTTAATACAGCTAAAGATGGTAGAAAAACGAATGCGAAACAACTACAGTTTTATAACTGGATAAATCTAACTGTTTTTCTGAGTTGCCTGTGTTAAAAATACTGACCGTGTCGTCATTTTGTATGGGTGACTTTTGGCGATACTAAGTTGTTGTTTGTGTTGTCCAAACTTTGCGGTCAATTATGTCGAGGTGTACGTCAGCACGTGGGAAGTCATTCATGGTGGCAGTTAACTTTGGCTGACTGCCCATAGTTTTGTGATGAAACAGTTCAACTGTTATTTCATGTGCACAAGAAACTCGATTGACCGACACTTCGACCGCCACCATCATAAGACGCCACGCTGATTTCACCCCTCAGTGAAAACAATACAAATTATTATAAAATATACCAGTTAAAAAAATACTTTGATGCTTAGTTCATGACGTGCTATGTGTTTAAGACATTTTTGTAAAAAAGTAAAATTCGCCATAGTAAATTTTATAAACATTTGCACTATTAATAGACATTATGTTCATTGTGTCTGTCAAGTACCACATGCCATTTTTTATGAGATTCTTTTATTATTTCTGATTTCGTTGAGTATATTTCAAAATATTTGAAATATTCACATTATTAAAATCATATTTGTATGTTTCATTTGTATATGAATAAAATTCCTCATTACTTTGAATATATTACATTATTTTCGTACATCTATATGTAGTCATTTTTTTCAAAAAAATCTACACTGACAATACTGATTGATTTTTAAAAGCACTACCACTTTAAACTACAAGTATTCGAATAAATATATTCAGCACAGAAATATCATAAAACTTTGAAAATGTTGAGGTATTTTTTATTAATTAATTTTTTTATAGTGATAAATGTTTGGATTACATTTTAAGAAAAATTTAAATAAATATCAACTTTTGCATCTATATACATTATTTTTAGTATAAAATTGTTTTAATATCTCAAATAACGTAAAATAATTATTTTTATTATAAAAATAGTAATAAATGCTTTAATGATAAATTAATAATTAGATTTATCATTTTTATTTTGGCAAATTGTTTTTAAAAAAAGGTTTTTATAAAAAATATTCGTTTAAAAACTCTAATTCTTTCGTTTCTGATTTAAAAAAAAATATTAAAGTGAATCAATTTAGCCCCTCTATACATTCAATTGGATATTTCTGTATTTGAATATATAATAATCTTTAAATGTGTATTTATTTTGATCTTAATAAATGTCTACTTTATACTAAGTATTCAAATATCTTTAACACATAATTTTTTTTTTTTTTGCAGAACAATCGTACTTTAATTTAATAAAAATCCTATGAAAAAAGAATCTTAAAGTTACAAAAATTAGACAAAAAACAATTTTAATATATTATACAAGTATCGAAAAATTTATAACTCAAGTTAGCCGTCTAATAATTACTTTAAAAATAAATATAGTTGTAATCGAAGTTTTAAAGTATAGAATTATCATTATTATTAAATGATAGTTATATTTTAATGAACCTATTTAAGATTTTAAATTTAAATTTTAAGTTATATTTATAATGTTTATTAATAATTCATTTCTACATTTATGAATTACGAGGTAACAATTTTTTAATATTTAATACTTTAAAAGTGCACTCTACAATTTATTTTTTACTATTTAAGTTCATTTTCATGAAGTTTTTTGATAAAATAATGTGTTTTAATTTTATTGAAATAACCTTCATACATATTATGAGTGTCATATAATTTTTTGTAGATAGCGGCAAAGTGATACCTTGTTGGATTTGTTTGTTTTGTTTGTAGAATAAATAACTTTAAGTTATTTTGTAGAATTGGATAATCCAAACGCAAAAAAGTATTTTAAGTCATTTTTTGTGATTGTTAATCATTGTTTCGAATCTATTGACTATTGGTTCAAAACCTAATTATAAAAGTGATTCCATTTTATTTGCTATAACATTCAGTATGTTTACTTAAAAAAAATCGTATCTGTCTTTTACAGCAGAATTGTAGATTTATTTGTTGTTAATTATGGATTAATTATGAAATCATAAGGTATAGGATACACTACCTAATGATGTTAATAGAAATAAATTGGACTTCTATTTTCTGCTCAAACTTTATTCATCTTGTCTCTATATTATTAAACAATAATTTTAAATATTATCATTTGATAAAAAATATAATAAGTACTAAAGTCATTTTTCATAATGCTTTATGAACTTCAAACTATGTATTGTCGAGTTTAATTTTGAGTAATGAACTATATTTTTCATTTTTTTTTGAAACATTTATAAATCTCTAAATAGAGTATGTATTCTTGTTAAGTTAAATAAATTATATGTTGAGCGTATTTTAAATTTCTAACAGAGTTTAATCATATTATGTATATTGAAAATTCCCAGCTGCGTCACAACCCAAAGGCCATAGCACTTAAAATAAAACCGTGTACAAATTTTAAATGAATAATAAATTTTCCTTTTCATTATAATTGTGCCTTTTGCTTTTTGCCACCGGGCAATGATATATTTCCTTTAGAATTTTATTTTCTTTATGTTTACATTTACCGATATCTGTTATGCTCTAAGCATACCTTATAATGCCATTTGTTTGGATTTTCAATAGTAACCCAACCGGTGATCATCACACAAGACAATAACACAAAAATGGAATTCAAGATAATAATATACGAGTATACCTTCTAATTTTCCTTTCAATATGCTCAAGCAACCTTTTATCAATGTTTCATTTTAATATTATATTTAACATATTTAACACTTATATTTTCAACATTTTTAACATTATAAAATTCATTTATGAACAATAAAACATTTTTATTTTATATTATCACGAATTAGATGAATTTAAGTTAGACAAATCAAAACTTGTATTTCGTTTGAATTTTACTGCTAAAACACAGCAAGGTAATTGAACCACTATGATATTAATGTCCAAGTACCTTCAAAAATAAAGTTTTTCCCTATCTGCAGTAGTGAAATGAAATATAAAAAAATTCTACTTGCTGACATAGAGCTTTTTAAACCTAAATTTTAAATTTTTATTAATATATGATTTTATAAGTGTAAAACAATATATAGGAGTATCATAAGTTTCCAAAAACTATCATAAAATATTATTTTGCTTAATAATTAATTGTTTAGAAAAAAATTCAATACTGTAAAAAGTCAAGATCATACATATGTAAAGAGAATATAAGGTTTTTTTTACAATAGTAATTTGATTAAACGCCTAACCAATGATAATTTCCACCAGCAATTTTTGTAAATATAACAATACTAACAAAAATGTAAAACATACGAATAATGTGAAAATGACAGTTAACATATTTAGTTTACTTTTTCATATTAAAATTTTATAGATATCATTACAATTTAAAACATTCAGTATGATGACAAAAATTTTTATGAGATAACTCATAAAAAATAAATGAAAATTTACAATGACACTTCATTTAAATATTAAAATTTTAGTATAAAATAATTGCAATTAACGTTTTAAAAATAAATTTTTAAATTAAATATAATAAAGACACATTTAAAAACGTTAATCGGAGATATACTTAAAATATTTCATTATTTCTTTAATTTTATTATAACTACATTATTTAATTCGGACTTAAGTTTGACAAATAATTCAACATTATATTGTCACTAAAAAAAAATTATTATAAGTATTCATATAATTAGAATTTCAATGTATATATCATCATTAGTATTATATAATTGTTAAAATTAATATTGAATGATTAATGCAATTAATTACTTAAGTAAAACCATGTTTGTTTTAACAAATATCCAATAGTATAAGAAAAGAAATTGCTAATAATTTTTTGCCAAAACAAAAAACGGAGATAATAACAATAACAATACGTAGAAATTGAAAACTGCAAACATATTTGTTTGTCTTACAGTATGTCGAAATATGATTTTCCGATTTTACATATATCATGTGGTACTAAAAAGCAATTGAAATCAAATTTGTAGTGTACACAATACTTTTATGAATAACTAGTCAGATAAAAGTAACGCACTATTTTATATATTTGTAACTTATTGTCAAAAAAATCAAATAAAAAAGATGAACTTACGAAGATAAATGATCATAAAAAGGCAAATTTTCATAAACTGATTAAAATTTATAATTTTTGGCACAGTTAAAATACTTATTTCGTAAATAAAACTTGTCCTTGTTGTTAAAAATGTTATTATTTAAGAATTCGTGAAATATCGACACCGAGTATATATTATTGTAAATAATAATTATCACCGTTCTGGATAATTTAGAATGGTGTCGATATTTGTGACAAATATCAACATTTAGTACCAGGAATTCATAAGGACTAATGTTTTCATGCATAAATCCGGCGTCCAAGAAAAGTTACAGCGGCTTATGGCGGCTGTTTTGTAATAACGTTATTTTTATTGTTTGGTGTCTAATGTGAGATTGTGACTATGCGCCTAAGAAAGAATTGTCACGACGGCTAATTATACCGCATCGATAGCAATGCATTGTGATAGCTGCAACTGATGTTTTAGTATACATCTTATTTAGACGACATGCCTAATTCACTTAGTGTCTCAGTGCGGAGGCGCCGGGATTAAATTCCGCTCCATTGTGCTATGTAGGTTTTCCTGATCCCTATAGCACCAACAATAACTCATAAGGGAACACGTTAAATATGAGTACCAGGAATTTATAACGACTTATGTGCATGCATTAGTCTGCACGTGTTCACATGTTTCGAATAGGTGTCCAACGTCTCGCTATCAATTTCCATGTGGCTACCTACTTAATTCGATTAGATGATAATACTGACTGAATAATGATGTCTTTTGTTGATTACTCTCATGGGCTCCTGTTACTAAAATTTAAACTTTTATTATCTAAAATTATCATGTGTTAAAATAACTCGTCACGCTTTTATGATACCTAATTAATTAATTTGTCAAGCTTGTTACACAAATTTTTGAAATTTATTTCAACATACATTTAATATTGTACTGATTTAAAGTAGATTATAACTATGTGGTCAGAGTTTTTTCTTAGGGGAAGGGAGAAGTCATACATTAGAAAAATTTTCATACCAATCTCCGAACTTTTAACATGTAATTATTTTCGTTTTAGGAGTTTCAAACCTGAACTCCTTTGAGGACTCTATTGATTTCTTAAAAATCCAAAAACAAGCCCTTCTGAATGATTTTTATACAAATTTTTATTCCGAATCTGATAACGACACTACATTTCAATATTGATTAGATTACCCTAACTAGACAATGTCATGATAAAAGGAATTTGCACAATTTTTATAGTTTAATTCCAATTTTTAATAATAGAACTACAAGGTATTCAGTCGAATGGATAATAACCTTAATTAGCTAATTAATTATGCATAAACTTTTTAAAATAGCCGTAACAGGCATTGGTTGAATAGTAACTAGGAAGATAAATCAGATTTTAACAAAAAAAAAATTGCAAACCGAATTGTTAAAAAACTCTTACTTATTCCTCATTCATTAATTATTTAGGATAATTTACCAAGTTTTTTTTTTATTATTTACTTAAAATATTGGATTATAAGTTTTTATAATCTTTTAAAAATATTTTAAGCAATCCCTTTAATGTAAACTTACGAGAAAATTAGTAAATTACAAATGCTTTATTTAATAAACCGAATTTGTGTATTTTTTATTATCTGTGCTATTACTTAATAAAAAATAAACAAATTTCAAAGGAACTTCATTAATATATTACACAAGGCCTCGACATAGCATAATGGAAATATTAAACTCAATTACTCAGTGGGATTCAAATGTACTAGTTACTATTAGCTCTCAAGTGGAACTCTGAAAAGTTTTAGTCGTATCCATTTTAGGATTTCAAAATATAACGGATATTTGAAGGTGTCATAAAATTATAATTTTAAAAATGTACTAAATAATATAAAATAAGTTATTATTACTAACTAGGAATTATCGAATGATCTACGTTAACCACCCAAATAGTGAAATAATAAAACAATAAATTATAATTATAAATAAAATCGTGAAAAAAAAAAATTTAGAAATTTTAACTTAGAGTTTTTGAACAACGAAACTTGATTTTTTCAAACGTTATTTATATTAAGTTAAACTTTTATAAAAAGATTAACTCCGGCTCCCTCTCAATACGAATAAATCTTTCGCCTTTTTTATAAAAGAATTCTTTTTACTTATCATTACTTTTTTATAAGGGGTCGGCCTGACAGTGGGAAATAACGTGTTTGGACGCACGGGGCACGGCTTCGATCCCCAGGGTGCTAACGATTTTTTTCTTGCGATTTTGTCGTTGGTGTTGTCTGGTCTCTGGTGTAAGCCGATAATAATCCCCATTCCGTCCATCATTCACTTAGCAAAGAACTATTTTTGACTCCCTAATATGTAAAAGAGAACTATCGCCCTCTGTAGCATATTAAGTTAAGGAAATAGAAGGATTTAAAACTGATCAATTATTTTTATTTTTCCATTACTTTTTTTTTTTTGTAAATCTAATCGCAATAATAACTAGAAGATTTGCAATGATCATTAATAATCATTTTCTATCTTTGTTTAAAGCTTCACTGACCACTATGTATGAGGATGATGATTTATTAAAGTTATGTCACCCTCCTCTGTCGATTAAATATCATATTTCTTTTTGTTCGTCCAGAAATTCAATATTTAAGTCCATTTTAAAAATACAGATAACGGTTGATCAATACCTTATAAAGTTATTTTTATGTTAAATAACATATTTTAGAAAAAAAAATTTTATATATATATTTGTTCTTTTTATTTAATATTATTTTAAATTCATTTTAGGCTTAAACAATATAATAACTTAAAACTTGAGTTTAATAAAAGTCTAATATTGAAATACCTTTGCAAATTAGTTTAGTAACGTTAATTTATTGTACCTGATAATTGGATATAGTAAAATAAAATGTTTTGCATTAAATATCTTATGGCATAGAAATTCTTAAAAACAAAAAAAGTGTCATTTTAAACGCGTAATTATAAAGCAGTTTTGTATTCAAAAGAAATATCGCATAAATGTAATTGTACAAAGGCTTTGTCTAAATGCCATTCATTAACGTAACAGCATAAAGAAAATGGCCAAGTGTGTTTTATACATGTACGTGAATTTATACACACGTGGTCATTTATTTAACTTAATGTTTTTTTTAAACATAACATTTTTTTCTATTTATTGTTGGTTTAAATAAGGAAACATATTAAGCAACGATTTGGTATCATAAAAGTTAACTAATAAGTAGTTTAAAATTTTATGAATTCTAAATATTATATTTATATTAATTATACATGTACCATATACCTATTATAGTTCATATTTTACTTTTGGTTTAGTACATTTAATATAGTCAATATTTGCATCATATTAACAACATCTTTGGTTTTATTTTAATTCATTAAAATGCGACGACATGTACAAGAATTATTACAAAAGTTATTTTTAATTTCTTTCTGGATGAGATTTCTTGAATATTTTTTAACGTTCTTCTACTTAGCTTTTGCCTCCGACTAGCCTTGTTCATAAAATAATCTTAATAAGCAACGCTTTCTAAGTTATTCACGTAAGTATTCATCTCATAAGACTATTGTTTAATGGTTTAATAAAATTAATTTTCTATTAACTTTGTAATTATTCAAATAGAGGAATCTTTTTTCTCTGGTAATAGATTATATTATACTATAATGTGACTGAAAAAATATTTTTTACTTAACATTGATACACATTATATGACTATGGAATATAAAATAATTTTTTTATGTTTATAAAAAGTATCTATCTCCTATTCTATTTATATTAATATTTATTTAGGAAAACTTGTATTTTTAAGATGAGTAATTTTTAATTTTAAAATCTCCAAATAGCTTCATAATTTTGGCATCGTTCTCACCGTGTAATTTTTTGATATGTTTTTTCGGGTTCATTATACAAAATGTTTTCATCTCTTATTTTGTTATTTATATTATTTCAACTACTATAATTTTATCACATATAAACAAATTATATAACATTTATTTATTTTTAATAATAAAATATCAAAAATACGTTATAAATAAATATAAATACCTAATACGCACATATTAGACAATACAAAAAAAGTATAATCAAAATAAATATCAAATAGTAGTGATTACATAATTTTAAGAGTTCACCTACTCAGTTAATATAAAATTTTATGTTAAAAAAAAACTTTATTTTTAATTTAATTATATGCGCCTGAGGAAGTTCCTGAAAAACATTGATAGAATTTAACATAGATGAATTTTATTTCTTTTTTTTGTTGAATGCTTAGCATATTTTGTGATAAATATAAACACAATTTAGAAGTATCTTAGTGGAACCGTATCCGGATTTTCCATTCCAACAATATAAAAAACGAGTCCCGTATTTTGCGATTATTTTTTTTATTTCGATCCAATTTCGTAATACTATCAGTCAAGAGGCATTGTATAAGCAAGGCGTAATGCGTAATAATGTTAGTATTGACAATGTAAGGAAGATAAATTATTTTAATTCAATTAGAAGCCACGACACAATA
This sequence comes from Daktulosphaira vitifoliae, assembly GCF_025091365.1. Lineage (NCBI taxonomy): Eukaryota > Metazoa > Arthropoda > Insecta > Hemiptera > Phylloxeridae > Daktulosphaira > Daktulosphaira vitifoliae. Next base: position 33,328,913 of record NW_026099575.1, read on the forward strand.
AATAAAAATCAATCGTGTGTAGATTACACATATTACAACCTAATTTATATGTTCTATTTCTTACGAAAAATATATTTTTATGTTAGTGTTTAAATTTTGTTAAGAAAATTATTATGGAATTTATGGGAAATCAAAAATGTCTTATAACTAATAAACTGTCATCCATTCATAAAGCCTAACAATCGATAGCCGAAGTGCATTTTAGCCTAAGGCACTTTTTAGTGTATTAATTATTTATGAATTGCAATTTATTATCAATCGATATTTTATTTATTTTTGTCAAAAATTTATAACCAAGAAAGATTTTAAAATTTAACGTAAATTGTCTCATTCGAGTGTCTGAATATTTAAGTAACAATAAAATGGTGTATATTTTATTAGATTGAGCGCAAATCTCTTTTCTCAACAATAAAATGATATTGATGAGAAAAAAGATGTGCACCGAGAAAAAGATTTTTATCAAGACCTGTAAACTTGTGGCATTTACAACTTTATCTATGTAATATAAAGTGAAAAAACCTGCGATATTACTCTGGATGGAATGGCATTGACTACAATTCAGAAAAACAATGGATATTGCAAGCCGCACAAACCTATAGCACTAAGGAAAATTATTTCCTTCTCAGTCCCATAAACTATATAAATTTGCTAAAAATATGTCAGAGTTATAGACTTCATCTATTTATCATTTTGATTAAATTCATTCCAGTCTCATTTTCTTTATTTAACTTGTAAACATTAAATATTCCGAATTTATAAAACATAAATACTCGATAAAATGAAACAAAACAACAGCTGTCGTATGATTATGAAGTTATGAAAATACATTTTTAGCAGCTAATGATGACAGAAATTTGAACAACGGGTTTCCTTACCAAATAATAATTTTGACGAAAATGTTTAAATTCGTCTTGATTTTTCACGCATAACAACAGCTACTATTGTTATTATTGTAGCACATAAAACAATAGATACATACTGTAAGTATACCTGACGTTTGGCGACAGCGAAAGGGTAGCGGTGAATTTGGTTACGCGCGTCAAAAGTGGATATCTGCCAATGATGTCGGGATACAAATAGCACGGCCGTTCAAAGAATTAGCCAAAAATCGCGTCCGACTGCTACAGAGAGGTGTTTAACGGTAATGATCGAGTTCAGTGTTCGCGTTACTTTCGGCTCGTCGGAGCTGGAAACGCGCTAGATCACGGTTACGATGGATCTTTTGAAAATCACCTAGGTAAGTTAGCTTTAAAAATAAATTACCAGCGTACGATCCGATATCCATAACTCAGTCATACTTACTCGTCCGTTGTTGTCTATTGTCAGTAATATAGTAATGCAATATCTTTGTTGTTAGAGCACAGCGTTACTATTAATGTCCAAACAATACCCTGTAGTGGTATAATGTAACACTGTGCCTAAAACGCGATATGTGTTTTTATACTTGTCAATGACTACCGAAAACCAAGTCCTAGTGATTATTATGATGTCGTCGTATTATATTTCTAATAATAATGGTATGTTCTTTTAGTATAAAAAATTATGCCAAAACACTTAATTTGATAATTGGAATAATTAGATAAATTCTAACACACGAAACAAAAATAAAAACAATTATGAAAATTACTTGATTTAATGACGTTACATTTCTAAAGCATTAAATACGATAAAATAAAAATTATATTTGCTTCTAGTATGTAGAATGGAGATAAAAATACGTTTTGCTCATTAAGTTCAACTACTTGTTAGAAAAGTGTTGTAAAATATCAAAAACATAACTTTTACAATCTCAGAGGAAAAATTCTTTTTGTTATGAGTGTACATGTCTTTACCAAATCCTACATTGGCTATAGTTCAAAATCGTCTTATTATATTTATTATAGATCAATCGTAGAACTATAAAATTATATTTTATGCACATGAATGCAATAAATTTATTTAGATCAACTCTAGCGAAGTTTAATACTTTTAAGTAAAACTTCCATGGATGGTTCAGTGCGTGACTAATTAAGTATGTCTTGATGAATGCATATGCAAAAGTTCAAATTTGTCTAGCTTAAAATGTATTCACTAAATAACGTGCCTATTAGTAACCATAATTGTTTGAAAAATATAAGTTAAAATATTTAAAAGAACTTGAACATTTCTTAATTTTAATAAAGCGATTACAGCACATCGAGATATAGTAATTGAGATACTAAATTTCAGTTTCTAGATTATTATAACTTTTTTTTAATGTTGCCAAATTTATTTATTTTTCATTTTACTGGCCAAATAAACAATTACTTAAGTTCTATTAATAAAAATATAGTGGAATTTATCAAGTTACAATAAAAAAAAAAAATGCATAGTTTTCCAGGAAATTACAACATCCGCTCTATATTGCCAAGTTTTATATTTTATTGTAAGGTTCTTCTTCTACATATTATTTTTTTAGAACCAATATTACCAATAATAATAAATAATAACATCTAAATTAACTTTTTGTTTTATGGACCAGAACAATAGCTAATTTCTTTACAAAAACCATAAAATAAAATACATTAAATAAGTGTTTTTCAAAAAATCGTTCTACTTAATTCAAAACAATCATGAAAATCTCTCACTACTGAAGAATTAAAATATTGGAAACAGATTTTTGCATTATTTTTAATTAAAATTTCAATATTCTTACAATGCTACGAGTTTTTTACCATACAATAATCTACTTAGTTTTTGTTTTCCAAATCCTTAGAGAAAACACTAGTGTTTGGTTTGATGTATTCAGAGGAATCGAATTTTTTTTTTGGACTAAAGCCGTTAAGTTACTTTTTCCTTGACTTGTATGGGTACAGGTCGTCGCATTTATTTCCCAACAGCGACTGTTTCTCATTATCAGCCCACTAGTGACTAGGCCGTCACCGCCTTCTACACAGACCCAAGATACCATTACACGTTTTACGCACAATTAAACGCGTCGGAAAAGAAGAATGAAAAACAAAAAAAAAAATAGTGAAAGCTAGGATGTGGTAGGACTGACAGCGTGTAGTAGAAGGGATGATGGAAAGGATGTTTTCTACATTAAGTTCAGCCTAATTGAACAGAGTTTTTAATAAGAAAACTGCAGTGTCTCATTGTCGAGTTAATCCTATAACAGAGCGCCCCACTAAGTCTAGAACGTTTTTCGCCTACTGATTGAAGACCTATATTAAATAACTGACTAAAAAATAACATAACTTTGCATAGACTATATGTACGCGTATACAAATAACTAACAAAGTGTAAAAATACCTGTGATTATATACATTTGGGGAAAAGTCATATGCTTACAATTATATTTCACAGTAAAGGAGTGGTCAAAAGAAATACGTTGTAACAAAATGACTATCGCTATTTATTATTGTATTATTCATTTAGACAATGAACCGTCTAAGTTAATGAATCTATATACTAGAATCCTAACACTACAAGTAAAAAACCGATAACTTCCACCAAATGACACGTGTAATGATAATACGTACATCGCGGAAATTTATTTACTAACCGAATTTTTCCACGTAGATAAATTACTTCACTAGGTTTTAGGGAATGTCATAATGAATATGAACATTCTTCATATGGCCTTTAGAAAATTATTTTTATGAAAATAACTCCACCAAGACTATCTAGATAAAAGTACACTGGTGATTTATAGAAATGAAAAATAAAAAAACTAACTTATTACTAATAAGAAAACTAATAAACCATTAGACTCGGTTAGGATAAATATTGCTCTAAGTACAAATATTGAGATTCGATTTAGTTCACAGACATTTTTCCAGAAGAACTTTTTCCGTTTTCATTGACATAAATATTAGTTAACTATCTAAAAGAACTTAAAAAATTAATTTTATAGTTCCAACTAAATTGCACCAAGTTCATTTATCGATNAGTTCCAACTAAATTGCACCAAGTTCATTTATCGATAATTTTTCTTTTATACTCAAATAATATAAAATGTAGTGATCTTGACTTTTTATTATTCAAAAGCGTCCGAACAAAATAAATAACCACCTTCTTTACATTGACTTCTTTAAACAGAATTTTCAGTTTGTTTAAAACCAAAACCTTTGACTTCTGTCAACTAATATTTCGCTAAACAAAATTCTCCATCATTCTAAGCACTTTTATTGTAGCAGTGAACCCTAACCAGACACAATATGGTCAGTTGAACACTTTTTTTTTAACGATTATTTTCGAATGTAAATGTATTTTACCCGCATTACTGTCGAGAACAAAAATCAGCTCTGTGATGCTGACTTTCTAATTAATTCTAAAACGGCCGATTTTCTCATGTTATAATAGTACTGGGACATTGGAAGTGAGCGACTCAAAGGAAACATAGATGAGGAATCTAAGTAATCTCATGGAAATATAAAAGAAAGAGTATTGCGTTTGTTCAATGAGGTACGGATGAGTACATCTGATTAATATCACTTGTCTGTCGTATTTATATTTATAGTACACCGTTGGGTCACGGAACTTTCGGTACTTTGTATTTTGAAACAAAGAGACAAAAACACACGTACGCTCTTTAATCTAATGCGAAGTACATCTAGATACCTTCCGAAGACAGAGTTACACACCAAGGCTAGAACAAGAGGTATGTTTAATATATACATGGATAAATGACGAGGGGGGTATAAAACTGTTGTGCACAATATTTAAAGAGAAAAGCGTGCGTCGAGGACGCACAAAGGCGGTTTGTGTCCACGCCAAATTCGCACAATATATCCTGGCACAGATCCAGGTCTAAGGATTTGGCTGTCACATCTAAAACTTCCCTAGGCGTCTAATTATAAAATGTCCATGTTCTTGTCGACTGGCCTTACGGTTAACTTGACGAAATGTAAAAGGTTTGGTATATATGATTATAGATACGATATGATGTTGATGTCTGCAATAGATGAAAACATTTTTGATAGCTGTAAACACGAATACACTTTTAGACAGTAAAAAATTACGGTGAATAGCCCGTTGATTTTGAAATTTAGCCTGAAGGATCTCTAAGTAAGCGAAAAAAAGGAAAAGAAAACTTGAAAAGTAACACATAGGGAACACAAACTTAATATAGAAGAAAATTTGGAAAGGTTTCTTTATTAAATACATTTATAGTGTTGTTATTAATAAATTTAAATTTAAGTATCTAAAATTGAATTATTGAGAACTATAGTTCTCTTTTTCAGAAATTTCTGGCAAACTGACTCATAATATTACTAAGCGAAATAAAAAGACTTTTTTTGTGACCATTATGAATCATAATGAGAAAAATTCTTTTTTATTCTGTTGTGAATAAAACCATATTTAGTACTTTAAATACTAAGTAACGAATTACAAGCTTTATAGGCAGTTCAACGGTTTATATTTTGAGAATTAAATAGCAATATTTCATATCATTTTTTTGAAATAATGATCAAATAAAATTTAAATAAAATTAACGATTTCAGCAAAATTTCCTAACGCGCTTTTTGGCTTAGGTAATTATCACACTCTTCAGTATTCTTTATGGCCGCCTAACATATCAAAAGCATATACACAAAATAAATTTCGATTATTTTTATCTCAAATCTCAACTTATAGTTATATACATTTTAAATTAATTTTAGGGTTTTAATGGAGTGTTTATATGTCATTAGATGTTCAGTCACAGAAGATTTATCAGGAGGTTTAAGAAACATTAAAAATCAAGAAATTAATAAATTCTAAATTTAATTACTGTAAATTACCTACTTAAACTACTAATCAGAATATAATTAAGAGAATAGGATTTGATATTATTTTGGAATAATCCACCATTTTATATATATATATAATTATATACTACGTACAGATTTAAATGGAAACGAGTCTTATGATAGTGATTTTAATCCCTGATAGATATCCTCTATACTTGTCCCAACTATATCAAGCCCCTACTGTGCTAAAAAATTTTATTTTAATATAAATACACATAATTAACAAACTTACTAACTAGCCACTATTATTTTTAAGAAAATGACAGTTCGATAACAACTTTTGTACCAACATTTTAGAAGTTAATAACTCATTAATACAATGACTGGGGGTGAATCGCGAGTCTGTTAACATAAATACTGTTTTGATTATCCTACATTAGTATAAGAAACTTGTGAATTTCAAAGATGGATTAATATTGTAGCCTAAATTTTAGTAGTAAGGTCGTTAAGATTAACAGTTTTATTTGTCCAACTCTAATTGCACGATTCATGCTCGGTCGTCTAATAGATTAAACGACGACATTTTAATTTGAGAAAATAATTAAATTTAAAATTAACTAAACTAAGACTGAAAACAGAACTTAGTAAAATGCTCTAGAGCGTTGTCGTCCCCAATTAATATGTTTATCATATTTTATAAATTGTCATCGAAAATAAATTAAAGATATACAAATAGTGAATTTTTTTGAATGATTCATTGTGCTTATTTTAATTTTATATTTAACTTAAAAAGTTTGAAATCTGAAATGTATGTCTAGAAGTTTAATCTATCAAATAACTTGTTTAAAACAAAATTCAATAGATGATAAACACGAAAAATTAAACAATAATAATGAAATAATGCTCTTTCACAGTTTTTGTTATAACAAAACATACTCATCTTTGAAAGTATATTAAATAAAAGCTTCGGTTTATACACATAATAATATGGTCTTTTGTATTGAAGAAATGACAAATTAAACCATCGAAAAAACAATAGCATATGTTGAGCAATTTTAATGGATAACATATGGATAAAGAAATAAATAATAATAATATAAAGTTGTGGACTACTATCATTAATTACCATTATATAACAATAAATAAACAAAATTATACACTTCTTATTTCTAACATAAAGCAGTGAAGTAAAATTTATCAGTAAAAAATTGTTTAATTCTTGTTAAAACTTTAACAAAGTCTCTTGAAAATATTATTTCTTATAAGATTACATAATATGATATAAATAATATAAAAGTATTAGTTTAGTAATTCAGTGAGACTTAATTGACTCTCCAATAGATAAATATAAAAAAAACGGTAGCACAGTGGGGTCGAGGCACAGTATAGACGTGGCATAGATGAGATAAGTATAGATGATATCTGACAGTGATTAAAATCACTATCATAAGAAACGCTTCGATGCAAATCTGTAGATAGTGTTTCCTTTAGAGAAATTGGTGAAATATTTTAAAAGCAACATGAACTCTTATTTCTTTAATTATATCCTGATTAGTAGTTCTTTGATTTTAAAATATAATATATGAATAAATACTAATTATAGTTTTTAAATTTAGTATGAAATTGTGAGGCCAGCTATGATGTATGGTTCATAGTGTTGGGCGGTTGATAAGAAAGTAGAGCAGAGAATAAGTGTAGCAGAGATGAGAATGCTTAGTTGGATGAGTGGAGTGACTAGAGAAGATAGGATAAGGAACGAGCATATAAGAGGAAGTATAGGTGTTGCGTCAATCGTGGATAAGATGACAGAAAATAGACTTAGATTGTTTAGTCATGGTATGAGGAAAGAAGAATCGAAAGCTGTAAGAACAGTTATAGAAATGAATGTTGAAGGAAGAAGAGATAGAGGAAGACCAAAAAAGAGATGGAGGGATGCTATTGAATGCGATTTGAGGACAGCTGATGTGAGCGTAGAAGATGTGGGAGATCGTGTCAAGTGGAAGCTTAGGATAAGGGTGGCCGACCCCAAGTAGTTGGGATTAAGGCAAAGAAAAAGAAAAATATTACCAGATATTCCGGTGGCAATTGACATAATATGATTGTTATTTCGGAATGTACAATTTAGCGTTTAGTTGGGTTTAAATAATATAGCGTCAAATCAATTACCTACTCTATCGGTTGTATCTCAATATACACTACACTTTAATGATACAATAAATAAATAAACTCACACATACACACATATGCATTTATAACATTGTGTCTAATGTAAGTATAACATGATAAAAAGTAACCGTAAAATGAAAAAAATGGAATATAAATTTTATTACTCATATTAAATGTAATGTAACTCGAAAAATATTTGTTTAAATGAAAAAATATAAGATTATATTTTTATTTATAATTGTCTTTTAAACAACTTTTGTGCGAAACTTTTTTTTGTAAGTTAAATATTTTTTTTTGAGAAAATTAAGAAAGCTCATATTTTTGAACTTTTGCGAGGATTTAAAAAAAAAGCTCAATTCCAATCTTGAGGACTATTAGTATGTCATTATACATATTTTAATTCAACTTTTAAAAAAACAAAATTTTTTCCGCAATTTTTCCTTTGTTGACAGGCCTAGATGTCAATTTTAAACTTGTAATTGAGCTAAAAGTTATGGTAATATATTCAATTTATTTTACTATAAACTTTCATAAATCTTTATCAAAAATTTTTCATCAACTTTAAAGAACCAAAAAAATAGGTTAAAATTGAAAATTTGGACTGATTATTTTTAACATATTAAAAATCAAATCAGTAATAATTTGAAAACAAATTTTTTTTTCTTTTAATTATTATTTTATATATATAATTAGTAATAATATAAAAAATTAGAAGTGATAGAAATAGTCTACTTGCAGATTTGAAAACAACGCGAAAATTTGATTTAGAAAAGTATATTTTTGCTTCTGATGAAAGTTCCTTGTAGTCCAGTGCATTTTTTTATAGTAACAAACAGTTTTTATTGAAAATTATTGTATCAAGCCCTTTAAATTTTTATACACGTAAAAGTAAAGCAAAATATAACTTCTTTATTATTTTTATAATTTCTCCGTTTAAATTACAATATTAAATATCAATTTCATACTAAATTTAATAATTATAATTAGTATATATTCATATATTATATTTTAAAATCAAAGAACTACTAATCATGATATAATTAAAGAAATAAGAGTTGATGTTGCTTTTGGAATAATCCACCAATTGCCTAATTAAAACAAAAAAAAAAAAAGTTTGTTGGGAATTTTTTCTGCTATTCTGCAAAATTACTCCTTCGTTGACTAGAATGAATCATTAAATAGAAAATTTTATGAGAATTAAAACAATGTTATTTTTAAGATTAATATGCAGTCAGAAAGTTTTATAATTATTATTTATTGTAAATTTATCAGAAAAACTCATTATTTTTTGCATTTTTATCGTAATAGAACACTTAAATAGAAATCATAGTAATCATTTCTAAGTAATTTTTGATATTTAAAAAGATTCTACTATTGAAATATCCAGAACTGAATTAATTTTAATGATTTACTTTAACTAAAAAAAAAAAAGTTAATATTTTGAATCCCTCTTGTGGGCAGGTAAAGGGTTAGATTTATAAAAAAAACCAAATGATAGATAAAGACATGCATCTAAATAAAAAAAAATATACTGATTTGGTCATTTTTGATAAAGTTATAACAATTAACAAAGTTATAAGTTTTATACACTGGACTACAAGGAACTTCCATCAGAAACAAAAATATACTATTCTAAATCAACTTTTCGCGATGTTTTAAAATGTGCAATTAGACTTTTTCTATAACTTCTAAGTTTTAATATTATTAAAAAATAGTTTTTACATATAAAAAAAAATAATTAAGAACAAAAAAAATTGTTTTAAATTAATACTGATTTGATATAATATTTAATATTAATTTGATTATTAATAAGTTAAAAATAAGGAAAATGACATATTTAACCTATTTTGTTAATCGTTTAAAGTTGATTGTTGTAAATGTTTATAATAAAAAAAAAAAATTTATTTTACCATAACTTTTAGCTCAATTGGTAAGTTTGACATTGACATAATTAAATAGAAAATTTTATGACAATTAAAAAAATTGTATCGTTAAGATCAATATGCAGTCAGAAAGTTTTATAATTACTATTTATTGTAAATTTATCAGAAAAGCTCAATATTTTTTTGCATTTTTATGGTAATAGATAACTTAAATAGAAGTAATAGTAATAATTTCCTAGGAACTTTTGTTGTTTGTTGAAAAGATTCTATAATTGAAATATTGAGAACTTAATTAATTTTAATGATTTACTTTAACTAAATGTACCAATCAAAACAAAGTTGTTAAAAAGATTTACTCAATTGAGTGTATTATAAAATTTGATTATATTTGTAAAAATCAATTGTTAATTCAGGAGAAAAAACAATCATTTTTTTTAGAAATGATTTATATAGCAACATGTTACAAAAAAAAATTGTAATATTATAGTCTAGTAGTAGCACACACAAATAGAGTAAAAAAATTATTAAATTACAAAGTAAAATGATTTAATTTTGTAGTTGAAACCTATCATATCAAACTTCATTCGTTAATAAATATTTTGAAAACATTAGAAATTAATGATTTTAATTGTCTTTATGGAGACGATGTAATAACTAACTGTTTAATTGATAAATTAGAATTTTTTTTTCAATTTTTGAGAGTAATATCTTCAACTAGATACGAATTGTAGTAATTTGACGTATTGTTGAAAAAAGTAGGTCAAGTTAGAGCAGAGAAAATAAATGATAGTCACAAAAAAATATCTTCTCGGCTTTGCATCGAAGCGAAAACTTAAAATATAGTAAAATAATTTTAATACGAATAAGAAATTTCTTCTTGCAAGGGGCGACTAAAGTGATGGGATCCTTGATCTTTATTGAAGTTATTGAATCTAAATGTGATAAAAATCAAACGAGTTAAAATTTATACTAACTTAAAAAGAATTAAGAAAAAATGCAAAAAATTCATTGCCATATGCGGGTTGGAACCTCGTACCCCAAGCGTGTAAAACATAAATTTTACCAACTCGGCAACCGTACGTTGCTTCCGGCGGTTGAAAAATTGGCTATTTAAGCTAGTTCAAATTTCAAAGTTATTTTTCTCGACTTAAAAGAAACAAACATATTTAAATAAGTTTAACTATCTATACTATATCAATTTTAATTTATATAATATTTATGAAAATCTGTACTCCCCTTGTCAGGTATTTTAAAATAAAATAAAATACAAAACCCAGAATTTTAACACAAAAATAGCATATTTTTGCATACGGTAGTCATTTTTACCATGAAGACAAATCCAGAGGTCAAATTTTTTTTTTTCACATTAAAGTATATTACATAAGCTTTAATTTAAGATATATTTAAAAGTGTCAGTATTTCCGGAATACTTTCAAAAATTAAATTGAAAATATCGTAGTAACAATACGCATGTTTAAAGTTTTGACCCCCCTTGTTAAAGGGGTATGATCCGATTTACAAAAAAAGCGTGCCAGATGAAAGGGGTATATCAATATTTATTATAAAAAAATAATAATATAGATCCATACATTTTTCCAAAAGTTATATAAAATATAAATTAAATAATATAACATATAAAATCGAGATTTTTTTCACGGAAATCGTACGTTTTTCTTTAACTTTGATGTCCGTTTTCACCACGAAGACAAGTCCAGAGGTCAAATTTTTTTTTTTCAAATTAAAGTATATTACATAAGCTTTAATTTAAGATATATATAAAAGTGTCAGTCTTTCCGGAACATTTTCAAAAGTTAAGTTGAAAAAGTTCTACTTTCTATACGCATTTTAAAAGGTTTGCACCCCCCCTGTATAAAGGGAAATGGTCCGATTTTAAAAAAAAGTATGTCGAATGAAAGAAGTATATATAAAGTATTTATCATTAAAGAATAAAGTTGATTCATGCATTTTTTAAAAAGTTATAGCAACATAATGTTAAAAAATGTAAAATATAATATCAAGAATTTTTTCACAAAAATAGCATATTTTTGCATACGGTAGTCATTTTCACCATGAAGACAAGTCCAGAGGTCAAATTTTTTTTTTTCAAATTAAAGTATATTACATTAGCTTTAATTTAAGGTATATATAAAATTGTCAGTCTTTCCGGAACATTTTCAAAAGTTAAGTTGAAAAAGTTAATTTTTTGTAAAAAAGTTACCATTTTGAAACCCCATCCTTTGGGCTGTTAAAGGGTCAAATGTTCACAAAAATATATAAAATGATAGGTAATTATCTAAGGTATCTATAAAAAAAAAAATTATATTGATTCGGTCATTTTTAAAAAAGTTATGGCAATTTTAAGTAAAAAAAATTGAAAAAATATCGAAAATTAGCGATTTTTAAATTTGTAATTTTTTGGGGGATTTCCCCCGTTTACGGGGAACGAGGGAATTTTTTTCAATTTTTGAGGGTAATGTCTTCGACTAGATACGATTTGTGATCTTTTGACATATTGTTCATCAAAATCGGTCCAGCGAGAGCTGAGATTGAGCGTTCACAGACACAAAAAAAAAATAAAAAAAAAAACACATCATAGTAAAATTAATACCTTCTCAGCTTCGCATCGAAGCTAAAAAAATAAAAAAAAAATAAAAAAAAAAACACATCATAGTAAAATTAATACCTTCTCAGCTTCGCATCGAAGCTAAAAATTGGTTAGTTCTTTCAAAAATTTAAATATTTAATACTAACCTGTTCAATCTTTATTATACTTCTTAACGTCTTAACATGGTTTCTGTTTGCATTGTTCATACTTTGGCCTTTGCTTTACCTTCTCACTTTTAATTGCCTTGGTAACTTAAAGCATATAATCATAGTCAACTGTATAATATTCACAGGTGCGGTCATGAAATTTTTGATTTCTATTATATTTTTGTATCAGCTATAAATTGATTTGTTATGACATTATTTGAGTATTATATTTTAACTTATTACCTAAATTTAAATCCAAATTATTGATTGATATTTAACAAAAAAATAAAAATTAATAAAAAATTATTCGATAGAAAATAAGTAAATAAAAATATTAAATATTATGATAATTTTTTATTTAAATATTACAAATGAAAAATATTTTTGTCCGCTAAAAGTATAATTTCCAGGGCAGCAATAAAGGAACCAGTTCATCCCTGAAAATTCAACAATAATTAAATCAACAACTTTCGTAATGTTAATATTTCTGTCATATTATCAAAATACATTTTTTTAAGTAAACAAGTTAATCATCAATGTTACTATGTAAAACTGTAGGACACAATCGAGAGTTATTATTTTTACAGCGATGACGCACTGACGAACTTAATCGTGACCTCGACGTCACGTAATCTTAAAAATACATTTAAAAAGCCCTCATCAAAACAAAATTACAAAAATAATTTATATTTATATTTTAAAATATTCAGCGTATTGTAAAATATTTATATTGAACACATTTAGTTAAGAAAAATATATTGATAATAAAAAACTATTATTTAAAACTTAACCCCTTATTTGTATACGATGGAACGCTTAACATATATCTATTAAAAAATATACAGCGTGATATTTTAAGAATGATAATCTCCATTTTTCAATTATAAATGATTTTTCTAAAAATGGACAAATTATAACCTTAATTATTTGTATAAATCATTTAAATATCAAGTTAATTGCAAGAAAAAATTATTTCTAAGAGTAGATTTTAGAAGTAACTTTTGAAATTTAAATAAGAATCTATTTTAATTTTTTTACTATTAAATGAAAAAGGTCTAAATAAATTTCGACTGGTCGATAACCAGTTAATATTACTTTTTGAGCATTCAAAAATGTAGAAAAAGTGAAAAGTGGGGTAGTGTTTAGCAACGCTCTATTTAAATCATAACATACAGATAAAAACTCTTCAACGTTGCGCATTTCTGTGGTTTATAACAAAAAATTACATTAACTCAAAAAGTAATAATACAGTATTAGTTATTGATCAGTCAAATTTTTATTTAAACCATTCTTCATTTAATAGTAAAAAAATAATAATAGTGTTTTATTTTAATTTCAAAAGTTACTCTTTAAATCTACCTTTGGATATAATTTTTCCCTGCAATAAATTTTATATTTACAATTATTTTTAAAAATAAACCAAATTATAATTTGTAAATTTTTATCAAAAATCATAATTTAACGAAAAATGAGGATTATCATTCCTAAAAAATCACATTGTATAAATATATTTTTTAGACAGAAGAAAAATTAACTTTAATATCTGATCGAAATTTGAATTAATTATTGTTTTATTATCCTGTGACAGGGTAATACTCCACTATTAATTCTAATATTTATTCCACATTTCAAAAGATTACTAGTTAAAAAAAGAAAAACATTTTATTTATCCTAGGTAATCCGGATAACGAATATCTGCGTGGGAATACTATACAAGTGTTTTAAGATTAACTCAAACTAGTTCGTATACATAAAGTTTAAGTAAAAATAGATATTTTTGTTATATAAGGTGATACTAAGCCTAAAAAAGTTTTGAAGCATTACAGAAGAATTGAAGGACCTCACATATGTTTTAGATTCTATTTTTCTCATGATTCACTTATTTCTAACCAATTATACATCTTTAGTTTTAATATTCCACAGGTATGATATTTATATAAAAACCACTAAAGGCGTGATTAAAAATAAAAAATAATACATCGGTGAAAAAGTGAGAGAGTTTGGACGGCTTAGTCCCTCAAAATATTTTCTTAACCTCCAAAAATTTAGAAAATTATTTTTATTGTTATATAAAAATATATTTTAAGGCGGAGTAAAAATTTTATAAGTTTACCATTAGCAAAAAAACTTATTTTTAATTTTCCGCATCTAAGTTATTAGACATGTGAAGGTTTTCCATAAAGTCGTATTTAAATGAATAAAATTAAGTATAATTAAACCAAATATACTAGTAAGTCATTTTACATAAATATTAATTCCAATAAAATTTTCGAGAAAGTATTTTAATAAATATCACAATAAAAAAACGTTGAAACACAACGAAAAAATGATGTGCGTGGTATCATAACAAGTTATATTAGGTTTATGCTATGTAGTATACATATTATGCAGTACACGTAACTTCCACTGTGATATCAATAAATAAAAAATTTTTGTGAAATATATTCCAAGCTTGCGTAAATTTATTTTAAAAAATGAATTTTCATTTCAGTTAATTTAAATTAAAGAAAACAAAACAATAACTGTTTTGTTTATATTATTATGAGACTAACCTTTTAAAGTTCTTCTAAGATGATAGTTTTTAATAAAATTACATAAATTAAAAATATATATTTCATAATTTTTAAATATTTCAATAACCTTTAAAATCAGAGCTATTAAATAAATATAAAAGTTATGATTATTATAAAACTTTTTTTCATGACTTTGTAGTTTCGATGGTTTTTAAACACATTTATAAAAAAAATCATTGAACTGTTTTTCTTTTATAATTTTTTAAGTTATTAGCATCTAAAGTAATATTTTTGTTTTGTTCCGGTACAAAACGTTAATTTTTTCAAAACCATATAATTTATTTAAAATAAAAGTTTCTTTTAATATTACTAAAAATTCTATTATGAAAAGTTTTAGATTTATTCTTAAAAATTTCATTTTTAAGAATGAAAATATTTTATTGTATTTGAAATTCATTGATTTTTTTGACAAAAATTAGATTTAGAATCGATTAATAAATATTCTTATTGTCCTAAAGTAATAACTACACTTAATATAAATATTTATATATTACTCTTTGGAATTTATAAATGTTAGTAACGATGTTACCATACACAAAATAGTATATTATATTATTTCTAACACAAAAATCAGTGCCAAAAAATCGTAGACAGAATCGCCGTTCACACAAACGTAAGCAATGTATAACTGTATGCATAAACAACATGACTGCAATCATCTAAATCTAATGAAGAATATTCCTTTAAGTAAAATATTTTTTCAAATCTCATATATTATAAAGTATCATTGATTGCGCAATTTCCTTTTCGACTTTTCCGTCTTAATGTAAACGACCCACGTACTTCACTCATTTATTAGAATTTCAACGGGATGCGACAAGGTGAATACCAGGATCATATTCACTCGAGTTGTGCGCCTATTTATAGACACTTAGTAATCGCATCTATGGAATATATTATGTTCTGAGTCTTTCAGTGACTTAGTTACCACCGTACCGTGTGCTACGCTATAAATACAATGACCGACATCAGTTTCAAGAGATTTTTCATAGTAGTAATATTTTAAAACTATAATCTCAGTGATATTCATTTTATCAAAGGAAATTCAAAACAATTTTGTTCACGAGTAAGCATATACTTTTACTTGTTTCGAGACTTTGAACTTTGCAATGTATAACAGGATTAGATTTCAAGTCATTGCACTGGGAAGTTAGAATTCTAATAATTTGGCACAAAAGTGTTTTGTATTCTGTATTAAACTTCGTAAAAGATAATATATTTAAGTTGAAATATATGTTCTTTTAATTTGACATCGTTGAAATTATTTTACCTAAAAGGGTTTGATAAAACAACGCGTTAGAGATGTAATAGGTTAATGGTGTTTCCGTGTCCTCTTATTAAAATGTGCATATTATACTTTAGTGAAATGCTTTAACATTAATAGAACTTCATACGTTTTTTAAACGCGAATAAACTTTTGTTTTAGAATTAAACTCACAAATACTACAATCAAAGCAGTACAACTGCAATATGGAGCAGTTCGAGCAACTGCTAACCTGTGCCATATGCTTGGACAGGTATCGCAACCCAAAATTATTACCATGCCAACATTCATTTTGTATGGAGCCGTGCATGGATGGTTTAGTTGACTATGTCCGAAGACAAGTAAAAATTTATATATATAACACAAAGAATATAGCTACTTAAAAATCTGTTTTTTTCTTTAGGTAAAATGTCCAGAATGTCGAGCTGAACACAGAATTCCGTACAATGGTGTTCAAGGATATCCAACAAATGTAACTTTACAGCGCTTTTTAGAATTACATATCGAGATCACAGGAGAACTTCCTGACCCCACCAGTGGTCAAGTAATGAAACGTTGCGGAGTTTGTTCAGAAAAAGCATACGTGACACCATGTGTTCATTGTGATAAAGAAGTATGTGTAGATTGCAAAGGTGCTCATATGGACATATTGAGACGGGAAATATCAAGAATAAATAATCAGGTAATTGATCTTGGAAAAGATTAAATATTTGCAATAATTTTACCTAATTTTTTATAAAAGATAGAAAGTCGACTTCAAAAAGTATTTTTAAAATATTTTTATTGAATCATAGGTAAGACGTGCTGTTCACAGATTGTCTGACATGCTAGCAGGCGTAGAGAAAAATATGTTAACTTTACAGTTAAATTGTACATCTGTATCTGAAGAAGTAGATGAAATTTATAGTAGACTAACCAAAGCACTAAAAGATCGTACAGAAAATATTCGTGGTGACATTGATCGTTATTTGACAACAGAACTAAAAAATCTTAGTAATCTTAAAGATAATCTTGAAATCGAAATTTCTAATATTCAAAGTAATTGTGATCTGGCTGATAAACATATGCAATCAGATGATGTAGAATGGGAAGATAGTGAACTAATGGACGCAAAAGAAATATTCCTTAAAACTGTAGAATTTATCAGAAACTTTGAGACAGAAATAGGAGATTACAATAGAAGAGCTAAATTTATTATGGCTCATGACCCTAATCAGTTGGTGATGCACGTTGCCGGCTATGGTGATCTTGTAATTCAAGCTCCACATCAACCATTCACCTCGAGCTCAAACACACTTCAACCTCCAGGGCCAGGACTAATGAGATCCAAAAGCGATCATCGGTTAGCTTCTCAATATCGTCAAGAAGAAAGAAACACTTACGACGCTGGAGGTGAAATAAGTGGTAGAGTATCACCACTTGGTGGTAGAAAATTCGGTGAGAGATACCCAAGTAGGTATTCTCGGGGAGACAGAAATGAATATGACGCCGATTCATCACATGATAACGAAAATAGAAGTTCTGCTCGATCTAGAATTAGGTCTCGCTTGAATAGACATGGTTTAGGTGATAATACAGATTCTGATACAGACACAAGATCTGTACGATTTTCAGAACCCAGTATAGTACATCGGGAAAGAGAACGCGTCTTAGACACGGAAGACGTTGCTAAGGGCCCATTGAGTGGTATTACTAGACTGTATGATTCACCTAGAGTGATGAAAAGATTACAAGAAAGTGAGAACAAAGAAAAGAAAGAGGTAGTTATTCCCAAAACTATAGTTCAAGTTCAACAACAAGTACATCAGTTCAAAAAACCATCTCCTCAACAAACCCCTCAGCGACAATTAAGCGAAGACGATGAAATAGCAAGAATTAAACGACAAAATAAAACAGCGTCTACATCTTCAGATAATGATCGAAAAGATAGAGTCAGTGTCATTAAACGAGAAGAGTCCCGAGATTCAAATCGTTCAAATACTCCAACGGATAATTCTCGTAAATCAGCTGTTGCTGAAAACGTAAATAAAAATTTTTGAATTATAATTAAATAATCTAAATAGGAATTTCATGAATAATATTTACAGGCTGATACAGTTGAATCATCCGAGAGCGAATCTGAAGAAGAAGTAGTAGAAACAAGAAAATCAACTTCAGTTTCTAAACCTGGATTCCCACCAACATCATCTTCATCAACAGGGTCGAGAAGATCTTCTATGACATCAGGTAAAACGAGAGGAAAACAAAATAATTAGTAAAATAACAACTAGAGCATAAATTTAATCCTTATATACGCAATAATTATTATTCAAATAAACTATAAATAATGTTGAGTATTAGTTTTAGTATATGATTATCAATAACGTTCAATTTATACTAGTTGTCTTTCTAATTATTTTTTATATAATAATTGTGGTATTAAATTTTAAGGTAATAACCAAAAAATAAAATCAACGAGGTCAGAGAGTATGGAAAGTTCTGGTTCTTCTGAAACTCCTGGAACTACCCCTCGTAAAATTTCGGGAACATCATATCCTTCGGATGAAATAAAACAATCACCAGTTGGCTCTAGATCAGGAAGTGCAACACCTCGTGCACGTTTTTCTTCTATTTCTTCAAAAAGGGATTCGTCAACACCAACGAATTCTAGAAGTCAAAGTTACAATACCTCTGGTAATTCACCAATATTTCTAACTATTACTTTTATACTTTTTCTCCTATTATTTTTTCATTTACATAGTATTATTGTATTGAGTGTGACTTAAATTTAGTTAGTTCGAATATTGATATTTGATTTTGTATTCTAATAAAAGTTTTTTTATTTATCATAAATTGACCTATGATGCATGAAAAATAAAGTTTATATTATATAAATAATACAAACTTTTACTCTAATTATAAATGATGACTATAAATAAAGTTTTTTCTTAAGTATTGAATATTTATAACTTGCAACTTATGATCCATATTTGGTAAGTTATTATCAACCATATTAAAAACATTTGTATAAGCAACTTATGAAATAATGTAATAGATTTTATGTATTTTACTTTCTTGGTTTTTTAAAATTAAGAAGATATTATGGAAATTAAAATGAAAAAAGTCATATTTTTTACAACGTCAAGATTTCATTTATTTGTTATGAGTACTATACATTGTATAGTATTGATTTTTAAATGAGATATTAACTGGAAATATTCAATATCATACCAGAGCAATTTAACAAGAACACAAAAAAACGTGAATATACAGAAAAATAATACTGTTTTTATTTTCTCTTTAATGATAAATCCTAGAAAGTTAGTTAATAGCTAAGTAGAAAGATATTTATGAGTAAATACTCATACCTATAATAAATTTGAAAAATTAAAAAAAAAACAAAAATATTTTTAACAGTTAAAAGAATGACTAATTTTTTAATATTTCATTTTTCATCACGGTTCCCACCAATGGAGAACAAATTTAGCTATTTAAGGCTTTATTCAAACCACAATAACTAGCAAATATACAGTGAAGATTTTAAAAACTATCTTTCATAGTTTATCTACCACAGAGCATAAAAATTGCCATTGCATATAATAAAGACTAAATTTTCTGTAATCGTCAAATAAAAATTTTTTTATTTTTCCAATATATTTACTTTTTATTAGCAAATGGAGAAGTTATTATTTTTCTGATAATTCGTATCACTGATTGAAGCTCTAATCATAAACAAGGGTGAGTACGTGGGGTATTATTGAAAATGTTCAAATTATTAAAAAGACAATTAAATTATACTTAATTTTAATAATTTCTTAATTTTATTTCGTCAAGAAAGTCTACACTACGATCCTTCTTGGCAAGCGCTTTTTATCTGGTTATGAACCATGGGTTTGTTAGATATTAGCTACGTATATTGGAAAAATTTTTAATAAAATAACAAAAGTTCATACGTCACTAATTAGTGTAAAAAATGATTGAAAAACAATTATTTTAATATAGTATAGCATCAAATTATCTAAATATACATTAATGTTAGAAATACAGATTATAAAAACTATAAGCAAAAAATATGAATAAAAATTGGTTGTTAAAAAAAAAACGATCTTACTTAGAAAAAAAAAACAAAAAAATATTTTCAACACCAAAAGAGCTTTTATCTGGTCTTTTCTATTATTTAATAAATTTAAGTTTTAACTATTTTAAGTATTTAGTTTTTACTGAAGATCACTCATGTAAAAATAATTTGTTAGGAGTTTATAAAATTTTAAAGCTATTGCCTAAATATTACACTATGATGATATCTACAATAAGTTAATAGTAACATATTATTTAATTAATACTATGTGTGCTACTAAAACTTAAAATTTGAATAATTTCTAACTGATTTTTTATGGCCTACATATGAAAAAACTAAAATGTAATAGTATCGGAATTTTTTTATATAAATATTATAGTTAAAATTTTAATTACAAAAAAATTAAATATTAACTTTAGGTAACAATGAAGGTTCGTCCAGAAAAGAAGAAATTGAAGATGAAGAAGAAGACGAAGACACTGATACTTCATCAGAATCGTCTGAAACTGAATCAGATGAAGATTCTGAAGATTCAAAACCCAAAACCCCAACAACTAAAGCAATGGAAAAAACAGATATTGGTCCATTATTGGCAAGAAGTGCCAACGCAAGAGATAATAACAATGGTGGTAGTGGGAACAATTCGAGAAGACCTAGTCAAGACGAATCGTACACTAGATCACGGTAAGAATATTAAATGGCTTTTGCTATTTTTTAATTATTATTAAATTTTCAAGTAAAAAATTATAAATTATTAGAAATTAAACATTTTATCTTGTTTAGGTACGGCACTGGCGGGTATAAGTCATCGTCGTCGTCGTACCAGAGTCCAAAAGAACCTGACACGACCACAAGTGGTAGTAAGTACCTGAACAGAACTACCCCACGCTTCACTAGCAGATTCTTAAAAAATAAAAGTATAGAAGAAGACCCTAGCAAATCGAGTTATAGCAGTGAGAGCAAATACAATGACAAGGGGTTATTACGCAGTAGGACCAGTACTAACCTTGATGAAGACCTATATCAGGACGATCCTGGCACTTCTCCATATTCCTCATCATATTCTAAAAACCACTATGGTTCAGACTTATCCAGAAGTCGATCCAGCCATGCTTTAAAATCTCGGGAAAACTCACCCGATAGGCCTGTAACTAATTCAGGTATTACGAAAATCGGTCAACCCAAAAATTTACGATCCCACAAAAAATTTACGAATAGCTATTTTTCGATGACTCCATAGATCATATCTTAATACATTATGATAGAATTCCTATATTTTCTAAACACCTTTGGTTATTGTAATTTCGGAATCATATTTTAGTCGTATAAATATTATGTTAATTTATAAGAGTGAATAGAGTGTGTAGACAATTTATTAATTAAAAGAAAAGTAAAAAAGCTTCAAATTATATAAAAATTGCTAAGTCAAAAATTACTTTATCATAAATTCAGATTTTAAAATATTTACGCTTTATAATTACAGGAGCTGCAGAAAAAGATGGTACTTCATTGAGCTCATGGGCGAGATATCTTAAAAATAAATATGGAAATCGGAATAAAGAAAATTCAGCAAAAGAGAACACGTCTTCTTCCTCTGCTGTTGCTTCATCTAGTACACCATCAAGCTCATCAGCAGCTAGACGCATATCCCTAGGAGTAGGATCGCGATCCAATTCAACGGTTGTCGACAGTTCAGATGACGACCAAAAAAACATGCAAAGCTCCCCCGTCTCCCGTACAATTATCGAACCAGGCAAGATAATTTGTTTGTGACAACATTTAAATATTAAAATCAAAATAATGACAAAATTTTGATGAAACAGTATAAAATATAAACTTTATACTTTTATACAGGTATGCAGGGCGTAGGTTCTACCCCTAGAGTTCAGTACCTGCAGAAAAGACAATTGTTGTTTAAAATCGGAGGCCGGGGGAGCGAGCCCGGATATTTTACATGGCCAAGAGGAGTTGCTGTCGGTCCAGACAATCTAATTGTCGTTGCAGATTCCTCTAACCATAGAGTTCAAGTACGTAATATAATATTCGTAAAAATATTCAAAGTAGAGCTTACAATTATTTTTCATGCAACACTACTAGGTGTTTGATAGTCGCGGTAGTCTATATAAAGATTTTGGATCCTATGGAAATAGCGAAGGTGAATTTGACTGTTTGGCTGGATTAGCTGTTAACCGAATAGGACAGTATATCATAGCTGACCGATACAACCATAGAATACAAGTAAATTAGATTCTTAATCATAGATCTGTATGTCATTTGATATAAAATAGCTAAAATAATAATTTTTTTTTAGGTTCTAGATCCTTCAGGGAGATTTTTAAGATCGTTCGGAAGTCAAGGTTCAAGTGACGGTCGATTCAATTATCCATGGGGAATAACTACAGATGCTCTTGGATTTATATATGTATGCGATAAAGAAAATCATAGAATTCAGGTAAAGAAAATTAATGAAATAAGATGTTTATAATTTAATTCAATAATATCAAGAGAACTATAATTTTTAAAAACGCAAACTTAACTATTTAAACAAAAGATTATTATTTCTTTGTTTAAATGTCCATTACCAACGCTAGCCTCTGTACTTCTTACTGATGTTTACTCTCAATCTATCACGTTGTGGCTAGTCAATGAAGCGCTTCGAGATTTCTTACAAACAATACGCTCACGTAGACCTGTCAACATTTTTATCTCTCTCTTCCCGTAAAATGTCAACACATAGTGTTTAACATCAACAACCTCTAAAATTGATCGAATGACTTACCATAGATATACTATGCACTTGAATGAAATGACATACAGTTGATAAATGATTTTATGAACTTAAATTGATGTTTTTACAGGTATTCCAATCAGATGGAACATTTGTAGGAAAATTCGGTTCCCAAGGTAACAAAATCGGACAGCTTGAACATCCACATTACATTGCCGTATCTAACACGAATCGAGTTATTGTTTCGGATTGCAATAACCATCGAATACAAATATTTGATGTTAACGGTAGAGTGATCAGTTCTTTCGGGTCTGAAGGATCTGAAAATGGGCAGTTTAAATTCCCAAAGTAAGTGTATTGTATATGTATTTAGATATAATATCTATAAAGTAGCTTATGATCAATTAACAACAATGAAACTGACTGTATAGAATTAGTTTTATACATTACCAATTTTGTAATTAAATTCTACTTTATACTGTAAAATAATTAAATTATTTCAGAGGAGTTGCTGTAGACGATCAAGGGTACATATTAGTAGCTGATTCGGGTAATAATCGCGTGCAAATATTCCATCCAGATTCCACTTTTCTACGAGCATTTGGCTGTTGGGGATCTGGAGACGGAGAATTCAAAGGTCTAGAAGGTGTCGCAGTCATGTCTAATGGGAACATATTAGTGTGCGATCGAGAAAATCACAGGGTTCAAGTTTTTTAATCTTAGTTAATTACAAAATTCCAGAGAATTCAAAGTGTACATAATGTACTTTTAATAGTAATTAAATTAGATCTAATATAACTTCTTCGTTCAGCTTCTCATTACCATAGAATAAATTTAAAAGAAAAAAACTATTACTATCAAGGCATTGTAATAATAATTACAATTTACTGAACTGTTTTTTATTTGTTGTTACTTATTTCGTTTTATATTTAACTGTATTATTTAAACTAAATTTAAAAATATAATATAAAACTACTTACACTTGTTTTTTTTATAATACCTAATAGTTTTAAATTAAAGTAAAATCGAATCCCCGAAAAAGTGGAACATACAACAAAATTCTGAACAAATATTATATTGTTGGGAAACAAGTCTGAAATCTGACATTAATGGATCGTAAACACAACGTAGTCATAAAATTGTCTTTGACAATCACGAAACGTCTGTAAAATCTTTAAAACTGCCTCAATACAATTTTGTTATAAAGATGACAACACGTATAATTTCATGGTAGTATATGATCGTAACTCATCTATCTGACGATTTCCATCAAATTTTAATATTAAAAACGATTTATCAGATTTTAATTAAACCAAAAACCATGGTAATAATAACTAATTTGAAAAGTAAAAATTTTTTTACAGATAGGTACGTACATTTTATTTAACACATGGTTTAAAAATAAAGTTTTAAGTATCAAAAATAAAAAAAAAACGCAAAAACTGAATATTTTAACTATATTTTCTTATAGAAATTAATTTTTTTTAGTGGCAACATAGTAAATTTAGCAAAACGTTCATGAATTTTAAGTGGACAACATATTTTGAGGGATTAAATCTTAATAAGATTTATTTTTCTCCTTTGAAAAAAGGTTTTATTAAAAATACATTTGATTTTTTTTAAATTATAGTAGAGCACTGGTAGAGCTAAAGCCTCCAAGGCCTTCCTCTCTACGCTATAGCATATAAAAATTAATGTCCTAAAATACTTTTTAAAGTGGTTAATAAAAACTTTTTATAGTTAAAAGCGTTTTAAAACCCCCTTTCAATTATATTTAACAAATTTTTTTATTATACTCATAATAACACCACATTATATTTAAGCTTTTCACTTATATAGCTTTAGTCACACAAATAAATTTAATCTATGGAATCTAATATCTATTTTAACGTTTAAATCTAAAAAAAAAATTATCACATTTTTTTATGGTAAAAATTCATACTTTATATTTTAATATAATTATAATATTGAAATTATAAAATTACAAATACTATAGTGATATACATTAAAATAGTAATCATTGAAACTCAATTACTTCAAAACTATGTTTTTTGAGTAGATTTATAGTAAAATACATTTAATATATTATATTCGAATATACGAAATATACCATGATTATTTTTTCTGAGTAAATACCTATAAATATTTTTAACACTCTAACAAAACTCGTTAATTTAAAAGTAATTTCACTTTACTATGCTTCATAAATAATAAAAAAACGGTAGCACAGTGAGGTCGTGGCACAGTATGGACATGCTATAGTTGAGACAAATATAGCTGATCTCTGATAATGATTTTAATCACTGTCATAAGAAACGCTTCAAAGCAAATCTGTAGATAGTGTTTAATTCTAAGAAATTATTGCATAATTACAAAAACAACATCAACTCCTATTTCCTAATTATATCCTGATTTGTAGTTCTTAGATTTAAAAGTATAATTTATTAATAAATATTTATTATAACAATTAAATATAGTATCTTCTTCTTCTTCCTCGCCTTAATCCCAACTACTTGAGGTCGGTAAATTAAATTAAATATAGTATGAAATTAATATTTAATAATTTACTATTGTAATTTTTACAGAGAAATAATAAAAAATGATATAGTAGTATATTTTGTTACTTCTATGAAACATGTATATAAATATAAAAAACACATCATTTTTAAAATGATACCTAAAATTAATACCTTCTCAGCTTCACATCGAAGCTAAAAAAATGTAAACAATCAAATTTTACAAAAATAAATGAAATCAATATTCAAACCAAAAGATTTTGTATATTTTGAAAGTTTTATCAATAAATCAAGCATATCTATAAAAATTTGCAACAAACCATAATATTACACCCAATTTTCTTGTTTGATTAAAATATGCATAGAAATAAAAAACATAAACCAGTTAAATTTCAGTCATAATAGTATAATAATTTCAAATTAAGTATTCAGTACCCAAAAATATATTTAAAATTAACTTCCATAAAATAATTTAGACTTTCTTTAAGTGAATATTATTCATTAATGCAATATTTAATAGAATTATATATATTTTTACTTACACAAAGTAATGTTTTTATAAAAAAAATACCAAGTATAATTAAATCTAATAAATATAAATTTAATTAATTATTAAATTGTATAACCCACTTATTTTTGTTCTTAAATGACAAACACCAGTCTTATTAATTAATTTACACATGGTGTAAATTAAGATTTTAACAAATTTGTTATTGTTTTAATTTAACATCTATTACAAACATTCATCAAATAAATACATTTTATAAATCAGTTATTAATTATATCTGATTCTCCTTATTTTCTAATTTAAAAACACAATCAGTTTCATCAATATCAACACTTTCAGAAGATATAGAATTGCTCACATTGGTATTTGAAGAATTTTGGTTTTGCTTTGTGTGTTTGATGGATGATAATTGACTATTATCAGTGTTTGACTTATCTTTAGATATATTACCATTTATTGATTGAGTTAAAGAAATGGAATTATTTTTAATTTGTGTATCATTTATACATTTTAATTGTTTTGTTTGCTGCCATTGAGGTAAACTAGGTGTACCATTAGCTGGAGGAAATTGGTTTCTAAATAAAATATTAAGTTATAATATGCTCTACAAATTATTTTAATGTATTTAAGAAAATTACCTGCTGAGTAATAAACTTTTAAGTGACTTAAGTTCTTGTTTAATAAAATCATTTTCTATTTGATTATGAGTTTGATGTTTGGATATATGATCTTCTGATTCCAAATTTTTTTTCTCCAAAAGTAACAAACATTTTTGAATTGATAGTTCAACCATTTGTAAACGTTCTTCTACTGTTGGTTTTTGTGTTCCAAAAAGCCACACTTCTATGTACTTCTAAATATCAAAAGATAAAATTAACAGTTATGAGAAAACTCAATTAAAATAATGAATTTCTAAAATGAATTAAATTACTAAAATAATGTTGAATTATACTAAATTGTGTGATACAATTTTAACAAGTTGGTTTATCATTTTTAAATAATACATTTCTATAAGAGTTAAACATGTTTTACTTTTTATTTACTCTCTCATAGTTAAATAATACATACTCGAATATAAAATTTGTAATAATATATGTGTAATGTATATGTAATGTAATTAATATTATAATAATGTGTAATGTACAAATAAACTGTTATTTAATTTTTGTAATTATATTTATTGATGATATATCTCTTTTGTAAACAGAGTATTCCACCCTGATTTACTACTTTGACTATAAAAACTAATGTCGTTAAGAGCATTATAATAATAAATATTTTCTTTGTTAGTTCACAGTATGACGTTTTATGTCAAGTTCTGTTATATAACACTAACTAAGCATATGTTAGCAAGATTGAGTAACTCGGCTCCTAACATTTACTTGCGAACTTCTATTATTATTATTTTAAACACTCCTTAACACACATCAATATTATTAATGTTTCTATTATAATTATGTACATTATACTATGTTAATTTTATCTATAAAAATTAATATTGACAAACATTTAAAAATTCACATTATACTTCAACCAAAAAATAAAAATTGATATAATTTTCAATATTTTCTTTTTTTACTTAATTTTCTTCAATTAAATAGATGTTTGGTCTTACTACAATATAATAAGATCACATGTCAAAGTCAGTAAATTTTTCTATAATACTATACATAGAGATACTGGTATATTTGTACCTAAAATTCAATGTCTAAAAACCATAACCTCTTTTAATAATAGGCTTAATATTAACTCAATAAATTAGTTTACATATTATTTTTATATTTACCCTGTTATTCTATATAGTACCATTATACCTGTTTCCAACTTATTAAATGTGTTCCCTTTCATATATCACAATACAATACTCACTTTAATCCTACATTCCTTATAAAAACTTGTACCAGTTATGGTCAAAATAATCCTTTAAATAGAATGCTAATATTGAGTAATGAGGCGAAATAAGATTTTTCCTATGATAACATTTCATCTATAAAATATTATCTCTATAATTATCTACTTCGCAGTATAAATTAACATTACTTTGTAATTCTTTATTGGTATCATTATTCCTTACCATTTTTATGTCTATATTTCATATAATTAAATAATTCATATTACATACATTAAATTAATGTCAATTGTTTTACATATTGAAAAATATCCTGTACTTGAGCTATCAATGGCATTTTACTTCAAAAGTTCTAAAAATGTCTTTAGTAACCAAAACTAACTAAAGACAAAAAATAAATAATCTAATATAGAAAAAAGTAAGAATGTTCAACAAGTAAGGATATGTGTTTCTACTATTCTCATTGTTTGTAGCAACTAACGTAATTCCTTAATTATGAACATTCTGTATACCAATTAACATACCAACAATGCAATTAGAATTTTTAGTAAGGAATATAGTTTAAAATCATTTTAATGACTTTTATTTATTTTTCTTAAAATTACTACTTATTTTAAGAAGAGAAGTAAAACATAAAAAAAAATAAGAGCCACTGGTCCATTAAATAAATAAATATTATGTGCCTCAATACAACATTTTAACCTCTCAAATTAACTGGGTAAATGACTCTTATAAGCCTTAAACTACACATAGTTAAAATTTTAAATAATATAACAAAGTACATATCAAATAATAAATTTAACATATTAAAATAAAATTTTTATTATAATTTAATTTAAATAATTTCAAACCTTATATATGTGAAAGCATATATATATAAAGGTAGATGCTAAAGCAATTGGCCCAAATAGTTTTCTAAACCATCCTTGTGTCTCATATGGTTTTTGTAAAACACCATATGAGTGTGTAGAATTATAATATGGTTGAAACTAAAAAACATAAAATGTCTATACAACATATATGGAAAAAGTAACAAAAAACATCACATACTTGATTAGAAGAATTAAATTGTTGATTTGGGAAGTTTATATCTGAAATTCTACTAAAAGCTACATTTATCTCTTGAGCAGTTAGCCCTTTTGATTTTAAAAATTGAACTTTTCTATCAGAAGGTGTGTTTCTTATTGTTTCAGCATTTAAAAACTCTATCGCTTTAGTTACCTATGAATCATTGATTCAGTTGATCATTAGTTATCTATACATGTTTAAATAATATAATGTCATATGCATAGTCAGGGTGGATCTTCAGGGCCTAAGTTACCCCTACTTTCAGAAGATCATACAGAGTGTTCAGTTAGTAAAAATCGGTTTTCTATTGTTCTCATTGTTGGTAAAAATTGATCTAATTCCTTACTTATTGAACACGCTGTATAATATTATATAAAAAAAACTAGGTGAGGGAAAATTATCATTAGTCACGCCAATTTTTTTTTTTATAATTTCGCCTATGAATAGCATAATTAAAATAAAAATTAAAAAATTAATATAAACCAGTACTGGCACTAGATATTGTAAAGCCAAATGAAAGAAAAAAGGGTCGTCTTTTTTATTTATTAAACAAGGAGGACTTCGGAAATTTTATTGGCTGCATACACTTCCACTAGCCCTGATATGAATTAATATAATACTTACATAATTTTCACGAATATCGATTGGTCTATCATTAACCTGGATAACAACAATTTAGTATTAGAAATGAGACACGCAAGATTAAGATTATACAATGTTCATATTTAACTTGCCTTATAATTATCAGTTTCATTAATATCTGTTGAATTTTTTGAAATATTTGTATTATTTTCCTGTAAAATAAATAACCATGCTAGGTAATTTTTTAATAATTTTGACTATATTAATGTAAAAATAATTATTATAATAATGAAATAGTCTTACATCACTAGAATATAATTCAATAGATGTACCATCACTGTCCATTTTTCTCCGTTTTATTTGATTAAAAAAATCAAAGTAAAACAAGGACAATGAAATATTTTCTTTAAAAATATATTTCTATATAATTTTGACAACTTTAAAAGTATCTAAAAAGAAAAAACATAATAATCATAAATATCTCGATAGAAGACTATAAAAATAAATACATTTTATAAGTTTTTATGAATCAATAATAAAATACATTTTTAGATTAATAATAAACAAAACTTAAATTATTCCTTAATATTTAATTTTAATGATAGCTCATAGGTTGATGAAAGAATATTTTATGATAAAAATTAAATATCACGCAAATTGGCTAATAATAAAATAAAATTTTGTTTAATCTCTTTAAAACGGTAAGTAGTTTTGTTTGGCAACAGTATACATTTTTATCATTATTCAAAATTATATTTTTTAAATGTCATTTCCGGATTTAAAACCAACATTATAAATCTTTATAGTAAATTGTTAGTGGTAATTTAAAGTTCCGGTTTTCATTGACAAAGGTTCTAATGTCAAATATAAGCACTAATAACCAACATAGACACTTGTGCAATCATTACCACACGCAACCCCAACAGTTCAATTATATAAGTCAACGACAGCAATCGCAACAGCAACAGCAACAGTGGCAGTGGTATGCGTCTGAAATCCGTCCGAAAATCGTCCAAGTGACCGAACATTCAGTTAGTTCTGCCTTGGCCGAAGATGGATACTATATAGGCTCTACTATTGGTCAGGGTTCGTACAGTAAAGTAAAAATGGCTTTAAAGTTGCAACCAGATCGGACAATGAAACGAGTGGCATGTAAATTGATCGACAAACGTCGCGCATCCAATGGGTCGTATATACGAAAATTCTTACCAAGAGAACTCGAAGTTTTACGTATCGTCCGACACCCTAATATAGTTAATACGCACAAGATATTCATCACGCCATCTTCTGTATACGTGTTCATGGATTACTGCGAAAAAGGCGACTTGCTCAACTATATTCAAAAAACCAGAGGTCTACCCCAATGGCAAGCACATTCTTTTTTTAAGTAAGAACGGTTTTTAAACTCAAAGAGTTCCTTAGGAACTCGGCTGCCGTGATTTATTTCAAGCACTTGTCCGATAGGACAAAATAAGAAGTACGAAACGCGCACGAAATATTTTAAAAAATAATAAAGAAAATAATGATGGCCACAAACGTGTACTTGGGTCGTAAAAGAAAATTATCTTTTTATTTCCGTAATAACGCAGAACTATAACTAAATCTATCTCAGTTTACGAGCTATTAAAAAAAGGAACACAGAACGAAGTTAAGGTTGTCTTAGTCACCAACGACGACGGATATTGTCGTTGTTCTATTTAAAATATCGATCAGATTAAATGCGCGCAGTTGGCTTATTTGAAAACACTTTTTAGTACACTTCGAGTACAGTTTTAATACAAATATTTATTACACAAATTTTTAGAGAAAAAGTTTTCTTCTCGTTGAACTAACAACTGTTATAGATTTCACGATCATTTTTATAGCTTATAGAAAACAGCGCGAATAACGATTAACAATCGGGTTGTTGTCTATCTTTACAGTCTACATGCGAGTAAAACTCTCATAAATTTTAACAGTTCCATGCGCAAAATTTCAAACAGTTTATGATTAAAGATTGAGAAAATATCTTAGAATTTAATATTATCAGCGTTGAATAATTTAATATTATGACTGAAATCATTAATAAAAACATTCATCATTTCATGATTTCTTACGTTATTTTCTTTATTTCTAAACCTCATTTTTTTGGCAATTATTCGTGTTAAAATTATTATTAAAAAATTTACTCTATTTATGCCTCGACAAATAGCTTTATTTAACCCTATTCGAAATTAATTTCTTTAATGATCAACCAAAAATGTGAATAATATGAACAATGATTTCCAACAGATTATTAATAAAAAATTAATTATTAAGAAATAAATCATAATACAGCAAATAATAAAGTACAAGCGATTTTATAACTGTTTAAGATGACATGGAATGAATGCTAGTAATAAATTTCCCGACGAGAATACCTTTTGATATATAATAAACAAAAAAACAACAGGTTATAAATATAATATTTTTCCCAAAAACGAAATTTTTTCACCGATGATATTTTAATGAAAAAGAATCTCTCAAAAATCGACGCTTGTACAATTTGTCTATTGTCTCAATATAACTATTTATTCTAAAAATACACAAATGACACAAACCACAAATGACTTTGATGGACGTTAAGGGCACTGTAAACTCCCTAAAAATACTATTGACCAAAAGTTATTACTGAAACAACTGATTGGTGATCAAATGTTTATAATAAATATTTTACAGACAATTATGTGGAGCCGTGGATTATCTACACCGGAACGATATATCGCACAGAGATATTAAATGTGAAAACGTTTTACTAGAAAGTTTACGACACATCAAGTTGACTGATTTTGGGTTCACTCGATTTTGCGTGGATGAAAGAAGCCGACAAGTGTTAAGTCAAACTTACTGCGGGAGTTCCTCTTACGCTGCACCAGAAGTATTACAAGTATGAATAATATTTGAATTTAATGCTCATAAAATATAATTGTTACACTTTATTTCGTATTTAAAAATTATTTAAATTATTAAAAAAACGTAATTTATTATCATTAGATAGTAACGTTAAGAATAATATCAATAACATTCATAATTTCTTTTATTTGGCAATATATTTAAGTCAACTTTTGAATTACGTCAGATACTAAGTCTCTAACGTTCTTCATTTTATAAATAAAATTATAAACATATACCCAAAATCTACATTTAGGATTTTAACTTAACTTTGAAAATATTAGGATAAAAAGTTAGGTAGCATACAAACTTGGTCAAAATATGCGTAACTCTGTAAAATAATTAACAAAGTTGTTAAAGAAAAATGTTTAATAGCAGTATTTTTTATTTGCAAATCCTTAAACAAATTTTAGGTAATATATTATTTTATATTGAGGGTAAGGAAGTTAATATCATTAAATAAACCGCAAATTTTAACATAGTATATCAAAATATTACAGGATTGTCACAATTTTTTGATATTGAAATTCCTTGAAATTTTAGACATTTTTCAGAAGGGAGGCAACGCAAAAAAAAAAAGGTTCTTTTAAATAAACCCAACCCTACCTAATAATACAATTTAGTGTCGTGGTTAATAGTGGTATAAAACGCTAGATAATGCACTTATTTCGTTAACTAAAGCACGAAAAATGAAGAAGTGTACTCATAGAAATAATAAAGTATTACCACAAAAATTATAAAATTTCACCTATTATATGTCATTAAATTATAATAATTCAATATTTAATTAAATTACAATCCATCTATTAATATAGCAAAATTAATATAACTATAATTAAATTTTAACAGAAATCCACTATAATAGGTGAGGACTGGCCACGAGGCCAGTACTATCTATTGAGTGATAAAGGCTGCTATGATGAGCACAATTTGGTTAAATAACTTACATAAATTTTATTTTTGACTTTTTTTTTTCTCATCATTTCTTTTCGTGGCGCGATAGAAATATTTTTTGGTGAAAACCACAGTCATTGTACCCCGGAAACCAATGGTCTTCCGTATACGGTCCTGCACTACACTGTGAAACAGTTTTGTCAAAATTCCTGGTACTATAATAAAATTCCCTAACACTCCACAGAATCATTGGTAAATAAAAAAATTCCCCTGATTTTTCCTGTTTTCCGGATTTGTGGCAAACTGTATTAGTATTACTCACTCCTTTTAAATTAAATATGTATGAATTTAAATACACTCAGAGATAGTAAGAAAAATATACCAGTTTAATTTTATTTTGACACACAAATAATTAATTTTATAAATATTTATTTATATGTTTTATGAAAGGGTATCCCATACAACCCAAAATTGTATGACGTATGGGCACTGGGTGTAGTGCTGTACATAATGCTTGGAAATGTTATGCCATATCCACATTCAGATCGAAGTAAAATTGTAGCTAACCAATTAGCTAAGAAATTATACCAACCGAGAAAATTAATTCCTCGAGAAGCACTTAAACTTATTGGGTAACATATCATTATTAAGTTAGTCAAAAAAATATGTATAAATAAGCACTAACGAATTCTAAAATATAAAAAAATGTTGATAATAGGTTACACATACTAATATTGCTTATAAATTGAATTAATTCGGCTGAAGATTTGAGATGTAAAAGCTAAAATAATTCGAAAAATAATTACTATTATTTTCAAAACGAAAATGTAAAATTTTATGTTAAATGCTTTTTCAGGAATATACTTGAGCCCGATGTCAAAAAAAGGGCAGTGTTAGGGCAAATTATGAATCATACATGGTATAAACAAAATCCACTCCACATTACCAAAGAAGAATTTAATAATGTAAAACAACATAACGTATAACATATTATACATATTATGTAACATAACTCACTAGTACAAGTAATACAGAATCTCATTTTTCATGAAAAGTCAAACAATTTTAAAGAACTGTGACTGTTGCAAAAAAAAATTCGATTCACAGTACAAAACATCTTAATTAATTTAAAAAAAATTAATTATATCGAAAAATTTAACTTTTAATTTCCTAAGTATTTTAAAATAAATTAACAAGTCTAAATTAAAAATGACTTGATATGAACTGAATACACAAATATTCTCTTAATTTAAACTTGATATTGTTTTTTTATTATTCATACACAACACGTTAAAGTATCATTAAATTTTATATATAAAAAATTTCAACAAAAATAAATGCAAATCAAAATTTTTAACAATGTCACCTGAATAAAAATTAATCAGAAATTAAAAATAATCAATTTTGATATAGGATACAAAAACTACAGTCTAGCATTCTAAATAAGTCACGTAGTAAATTAAATAAATAAGGAACGTCTTCTTCTAAAATTTAACTAATATCAATTTATTTTTTTTTTTTTAAATATCTATATACAGAAATAACTCAACTGACTAAAATTTAAAAATTATGACATTTGAATACAACCCCTTAAAAAAAACAAGAGGAACTATATTAATTTTATTTCATATAAAATGTCACAAGTTTTAATAAAAACTGATCATATGTGATAGGGGTAATATTAAAATTAAACTTTAAATAACATAGTTCCCGAAATACAATCTGCAATTTTTTAGTAATTATTTTGTGGCTTTTTGAGTTACACATTTTTAGATTAATAATATTTTTAATATACTTTTAATTTTAAACAATATTAGCCAGAAATCAATTTTTATTAATGAATTAAATAGTTTTTGTACTTCAGTAATAGTATTATAACACAATAATAATATATTATCCTTCCAATAATATTTTAACTCACTGTTGATGATTATCATACAGATAGCAATAGACAGTATAATATTCAATATACTTAAAACTTCATTTCACTTGTCCATTACACATATAGCAAATAACAACTTTAAATAATTCTGGGAGCGAGGATATTTAAATCCAGCTCACAAACAATCTTTTTTTTGTTTTTCGTACTCGCATCTACGTTTTTATTATTATAATAATTATTATTTACAAATTATTATTTATTATTATTGCTTAATTCGAAAATATCACATAGACAACTCACGATCTAGCGTTTATTATATTATTTAAATTGATTAGTGTTTTTCTCTTTTTTCTTTTCTTCATCGATTCGCCATATTTTGCACAGAAAATATCAAACAAGGTAAGTGAAAATTTTTACATTACATTACTATTTTTACACATTTAAATATATAGTATTATATCAAAATCTTTGAACATCATATCCAAAAAAAAAAATTGATATTAAACACAATCAGTAATCACCATTTCAACCTAATTTTTTTAAAAACTATATAATATTTTTATTGAATCTTTTTGAGGTTACAAAAAAATAGTTTATTATAGCTGCAACTTTATAGCAACTAAGTAATATTCATTCAAGAATTTCATTTAATAAGTTTAACTTATTAAAATACATTATATTTTCCTAATGTTAA
Source organism: Daktulosphaira vitifoliae (assembly GCF_025091365.1). Lineage (NCBI taxonomy): Eukaryota > Metazoa > Arthropoda > Insecta > Hemiptera > Phylloxeridae > Daktulosphaira > Daktulosphaira vitifoliae. The sequence continues at coordinate 33,364,931 of NW_026099575.1, forward strand.
TTGGCATTCATAAACAGAAGATATGATCTAATTATTTTAATAACAAGTGAATATTTATAAACTAACTCTATTAAATTATAACTGGTTATAAGAGATTAGTTTTAGAAACATTATAAATACTATAAATATACAGATATTATCTGTATTTTGAAAGATATCTGTAATAACCATAATTGTTTGATTTATTGAATAAATTATTATTTTTGAAAAAATAACGTTTTGTGAGTTCTGTGCGCTGAATAATTAATTAGCCTAGCAATAGTACTTTGTCTATTTCTCTAGCAACAGACTTACTATTTTTACAAGAGTACAAAACGGTGAGGAAGGCAGCAATGACCCTATAGAGTCTACAAGCAAAAAAACATTTTTAAGGAATACATTAAAATTTATTAAGCATATTATAATTAAAAAAAAAAATTATATGAAGAGTGACAGAAGACAAGTCGGAAAGATAAACTTAACACACTACTTTTAATTAAAAATTCAAACTTTGATATAATATATTAATAAGTATTTCAATACTTAAAATACAAAGGGAAATCTTTTCTTTTGAATTTACCACAGACTCCAGAATTATATAAGTAGTCATATAGATTTTTTATAATTTATTACATTTTATGTCATGTATTTTTTATATGTTATTTTTAAAATGAAAACTCTATGTAGCTCAGGAAAATAATACATATAAGGTTTTTCTTCTCTCACTATCACAACTTAAATTGGATAAACAATTAAAAAAAAACACATTATACCTTTTTACACAATCAGACTACATATTTATAAAAACTACCATGAAATATTTTGTACTAATAGAGAGAAACTATATCCTATAAAGATACATGATTTTAGATAAAATGGCTATAGATAAACAAAGTTAGACAAATAATGAGCTGTAATATCTTAATTTTAAATTAAGATCATAGAAAGAAGGAAATACTAATGGATTGATTTAATATTTTATATACATTAAAATAACTTGTTATAAATGAAAAATTTTTGTTTAAAGACGCATAGTTATATGGTAATGTAGATAATGATTAATAAAAAAATAAACAAATTATTTTAAATATAAAAGTAAAAATTTATTATACAAAAACATTTATTTTTTAAATGTATAATAATATAATTTTAAAAATGTTACTAGGATAACGATACCAATCGTTGTTCTATCCCAATGTTTGGCAATTTTCAATCCTGACATGTCATAGAATCATTTTTAAGATTTTGAAAAGTAAGCTTAATTTCATTAAATTCCTAGATTTAGTTCAAAAATAAATAATTGCTTAAAATTTTAATAGTTCAACCATGATATAGTATCAAACATAGTTACAAAAAACTGGTTATTATGATTTTCAATTATTAGAACCGTTTTCCTTAGTTTTGAAAAATATAAAGAAACACAAAATTAAAATTGTAAAAAATTACAATTCTATTTGATTTCTCAACAAGATACAATTTAATGAGATAAGTACTTATATAAAATTCATGCTTAATCTAAGTTATTAATGTATATTTTATAATAAAATAAAATTTATCTATTTAAATAAATCCATAAATTATTTTTAAGAAAAATTAATTAGTGATTCATGGGAATCATTAATATTTTGTAGAAAAAATATTTTATGCAAAATTAAAATTAATAAGTTATTCTTAAAATTCAAACCACATTAATCCATTTGTCTTATCTTCTTTTTTATTTTTTTTACTCAATTCTTTTTTAAAATCCCTAAAAGTCCAAATATTTTTCTTTTCCTTTGAGATTTTTGGAGCCTTTACAAATACAGGACTTGTAACTATGTATGTTATTTGTCTTTCTAGCTTTTTATGAAGACTATTTGACTTGATTGCAGGTAATGGAGAATACTTTGGATAACAAATTTTATTTAATGAATTATTGTTTACATTTTTTTTATTACCGGATTTTGTAAAGACTTTTGGTAGTTTTTTATTATTTTCATTTATTATTTGGTCAAACCAAAAAAACATTTTAAATTATAAAAAATAAAAATTGAAAAAATTACTACACAGACTAAATTAAAAATTATTCAATAATGAATAATTATATTACCATAGTAACTGTTAAACAAATGCATGCATCATTACAAAAAAAACCTTCAAAGACAAATCAATACTGAATAAATGCAATAAATAATGTTTTATTGAGTAGTAGTAAAACACAAAATTTTATGTTTTATGATTTCTTCCATATTAAATTAGATTTAGCATAATATATTTACATTATTTTAATGCAATTTGAGGCTATTATTTATATCTAAATAAATAAAAAATTTTAACTGATAAGAAAATAAATTTTTAAAAGAAACAAAAGTTCTATAACTAAACAAAAATCAATTCACAATAACTCACAATATAGAGGTCCGGAGGATCCCTAACTTTATCATAGCCTCCCTTCAGCCACCAATAAATTATGAAAACTAAAAGTAAATATTCATAAAACTATTTTGATATATTCCTAAAATACAACTGTAAGTACGTACCTGTACAGTTAAAAATAGAAAATTTAATTAATAATTTATATTCAGTTTATAGAAAAACATTAGGGATATAAAGGGTTGCTTAACCCAATTGTACTGGGATATTTAAAAGCAGACTAATTCCCAATAACATAATTTAGGAGAAGTAATATTTTTCAATTATAAATAAGTTTGTTTTTCTCACTTAATTAAATTTACATTCTAAGATATAAAAAGACACAATGTTTTAAATTATACTAGGCTAAAAAATTTGTAAGTCAGAGCCTGTTTATATTATAATTAAAATTATATTACCATTTGTTAAAAATATTCAATTTAAATTTAATCTATTCATCAATAATAGATGTAGAACATTAAATTACAAGACATTGCATTATAATTATTATAATACATACCTTATTGTTTAAATTTCAATCGTTGTCCAATGTTCTTAACAACCATCGTAAAATCATTGATTTTATAGTATTTATTCTGATGACTAAAAATTAATTATTAATTATCAAAATCTATCAATGCTCAGGACTAATTGTGAAAATAAATTATCAAAATTGTAATAACAAATGATAAGTTTTTTCATTGTAAATCTGTTTCTTAAAAATCATGGAACAAACAGTCACTTTATCATGTAATATATTTTGTTCAGGTTTTTAAAGTTGTGTTTAACTGTGGATAATAAATCTATTTAATAACAAGCACATTATTACTTATAACTGAAGTTTTAAAAACTATTGAATTTAATCAATGTTTCTATTCGCATATTCAATTATTAATATCTGAATAACTCTCGGTCAGTTTTATCTAGGTATATAATTTTTTTGTGGTTTTTTTATATAGAATACCATTTAATTAAATTAAAACCATTTTTTTTAACCTACTTGACTTATATCTCACGCGAATATATTAACAATAATTACAATAAGACATTTGAACGAAGACTATACATTTTTTATAAGTATAAATAATTATTACAATCAGTAAAATAGTTAATTCAGTTGCAACTATATCATGAATGTTTAACTCAAACGACTAAAAAGTAAGTTATATAATTGAATTTCTTATTTATGCTTATTTTATGTCTTTGCTAAGAAAATAAATTATTATCTATGCTTTTTTTAAGTGTTTATCTAAATTAATGTCTTTCAAAAACTTAACTATTAAGTTTAGCAATATGTTATTACTAATTATCATTCAAAAATAATTGATGGTCAGAAATTTAAATGTAAAACTTATAACCAATTGAGAATATTAAAAAATTAATTATTTAACCCATAAATAAAATGAAAATAAAGAATCAGATAGTACACAATATAATTAATTATCATTACCAATCCACTTCGAATTAACTTATAATCTTATGCAAGTATCAATTTTGACTGAATGGAAAACTCAAGTAATGAAGGTTTAAAAAAGAATGCTATTGGCAATCATTATTCTCACTATTAATTATAATTAATTATAAATATTACCATTAACAATTCAGTACATAAATAAATAACAACTATAATATATCTCTAAAATTACAGGAAGACATAATTTCCAATGGAAGACATTATTTAATTTGTTCTTTATTTTGATTAATTTTGTTGGATATTTCCAAAACATATATATTTAATTTCAGTATAATCTTCTAAACCATGACTAGAACCCTCTCTTCCCAAACCAGATTCTTTAACACCTCCAAAAGCTGCTTCAGTGGATGAAATAATCCCTTCATTAACTCCTACCATACCAACTTCGAGTGCTTTTGAAACCCGCCAAACTTGAGATAAATCATTTGAGTAAAAATATCCAGCTAAGCCTCTATTAGTATTATTTGCTATTTTCAAACCTTCTTCCTCTGACTCAAAGCCTATACATACTGCTACAGGTCCAAAAATTTCTTCTGTGTAGCAAGCCATATTATCTTTTACATCCGTGATTAAGGTAGGTTCATAAAATCTTTCCCCATAATTCATAGCTTGTTTTCCTCCCACTAATATTTTTGCCCCTTTATTTTTTGCATCATTCACGATGCGGTCTACTTTTTCTACTTGACTTATATTTATCAATGGGCCTAAATTAATGCCACAATCTTTACCATTTCCCATAACTAATTTCTTCATTGCTTCCATAAGTTTATCTATAAATTTTGAGTATACTTGTTTTTGAATAAGAAATCTGTTTGCGCTAACACAAGTCTGTCCACAATTTCTAAATTTTGAAGCCATTGCTCCTGCGACTGCTTTATCTAAATCAGCATTATCAAATACAATAAAAGGAGCATTTCCTCCCAACTCTAAACCAATACGTTTTACTGTACTACTACATTGTTTATACAACAATTTTCCAACTTCTGTAGACCCAGTGAATGATATTCCATATATTCCTGGGCTTTCACACAATAATTGGCCAATTTGTGGTGTATTTTCTCTAGATGCAGTCACTACATTAAAAACACCATTGGGTATTCCAGCTTCTTGAGTAAATTTAGCTAATACTAATGCCATAATGGGCGTATTTTCAGCTGGTTTTATAACACAAGTGCATCCTGCTGCAAGAGCAGCTGAAGCTTTCCTTGTTATCATTGCAATTGGAAAATTCCAAGGTGTTATTAATCCAACTGGGCCTAATGGCTGGCGAATCATTAGAATTTCTTTGCTTTTTATAGGACTTGGGACATACTCACCATAATTTCGTCTTGCTTCTTCTGAAAACCATTCTACAAAAGAATTTCCATAAGAAACCTCGCCTAACGATTCTTGTAATGGTTTCCCTGCTTCAGCTGTAACTATTTCAGCTAAATAATCTTTATTTTTCACTAGAATATTATACCAGTTTCTTAATAAATCACTTCTTTCTTTAGCTGTGGTTGTTTTCCAACTTTGAAATGCAATATTAGCAGCATTAATGGCTATTTGTACATCCGTTGCATTTAAATCTGGTACTGTAGCAATAATTTCTCCAGTTGCTGGGTTAATAACATTGAAAGTCTTACCTGATTTTGCATTACACCAAGATCCATTTATGTAAGCTTGTGATGGCCAAGCTGATGAATGGCGATAATTGTACATTTTCAATGATGTTCTCAAAGTCCTTGTATGTAAAAAAAACATTTCTCCTTTTTAATAAGAAAATCTCAAAATTATTTTATGTTGTCAGAAGAAACAATATTTTCTAAAAATAAATATGTTATCGACCAAATAATTAAATTTTTACATAAAATTCATAAACCACGAATTCCTAATTAACTGAATACTTAACAAGTGGTTTTCACTATTCTATATAAGAGTAAACACTCGAGATGTTTACAATGATGTAGTGAAATACGGTTTTATAAATGGTTTGAAACCAATTTTTATCAATAAAGTAATATTAATGGGAAAGCGGCGGGTAGAGATTCTTTCCCCGACGAATTATCAGTGTTGCCAACAACCAACTATCTATATTTTACTCGAATTGTAGTTAGATATATCTTTAAAATTCAATATTTGTGAAAATGACCAGTATATATCTTTAAATGATTATTTCGATATCAAGAGTATATTAGGTGTTTTTTTATTAATAATTTATCAGTAGTTATGCTGTTAAAAATATTCAATATCAACAAAAACTTAGTTTCGATTTATTCGTATTACTGAATAAAGGAAGCTTCGTGCGGTGTCATTCAATTCAGCGTGACCCCTTTATTATAATTTCCTTATTAAATTCAGTAATTTATATTTTCACTGGATAAAAAATATTTATTTAATTTCTATGGTTGATATTTATATGCGTACACTGAATTTCAATCATTAAGATGTACGCATGTAGGTACATAATTAATAATTACATAATAAATAAAATTGTTATAGTATACCAAAAATAAATGTAAAATTGTCAACGTAATATTTATCTTATCGGCGCAAATATAGCAGGATATCGGAATTAGTATATGTATGAGAAAATACATAATAAACAGGGACATATTTATAGTTTTGACGCCCCAGGTAGTTATATTGTCAACCCTTTATACCCTCTATTTTAAATATTGTGGTTACAAAATAATAATGCCGCCCCTTAATTCCAAAAAAAGTTTACCGCCAGGACGATAGTACCTCCTAAATACGTCCCTTATAGTAAACATGGAGAGATTAGCTCTTTGTTATTCTGTTTGTCTAAAAACGTATTATGAAGAATAACTGATCGATTACCTTATTTAATAATACTTTGGTACCTATATAAAATTACTTTTATTTGGTTTTGAATGATGCTTATTATTACTATTGATAACTAATAAGTAGATAATCTTTAGTTTACCGTTTTTTAAATCACGCTAACGTTACAAGGTAGTAAATGTCTAGAAAGGATTATACAGACAAATTTTCGATTATAACTAGTACCCATTAAACTCTAGATTCGCACATTAAATTATACATTCGTATTTTTATTTTTATTTATTTATTTTATATATATACGAACGTAAGTCCTTAACAAATAATTTGCGCGTATGTAATTGTATCGTACGAAACGATAGAAAAATTGATTTTAATTTAAGAAATGTACTCAAATATATATATGCAATAACAGCCAAATATGTAAAAATATAAATTTGGTACCGTTCACAATTACTACTACATTTTTAAAAATCAAATGAGATCTTAAATTCTCTGTAAAAAATGAACATTTTACTTTTGCTTTGCATTTAACTATTTTTTCCCCCAAAATGTCACTTTGACACATTCAGCTTTAATTATTTATATTAAACAGGAATTATTTATAATTTTTATTTTATTCATTTTGATAGGGTCTAAATATATACAACTTTGTTGCAGGTACTTACTAAAACATAGAAATATTTTTTAGGGGAATGAACCTCCTAATCTTCCGCATAACTAGTTACAACATATTTCATAGTTATTAAGCCAATTAATAAAAAACAGTATTAGTAATATGTTCAAAATAACATAACAAAAATTTATAAACGCTTATAAATTTGTACCCAAATGATAATTTTTATTATGTATTTATAAATAAATATGATTCACGACTTTTTTGGATAAATGTACAATAGTTATCAATAACATATCACTTTTTTTACTGAAAGCAGGAGCAAACTGGGAAATTAAGAAACATCCAGTGCTTTACATATTTAAATATAATACGATGTATTATGTTCAAATATCATGTAATATCATGTGTATACCAATAATATAATGGTAACTAGTTTTAAATTCTGTTTCCTATTTCACTAGGATAGAAAGTTTATTGATTTATTAATTATTAATTAACAAATAATTAATTATGTGATTTGAAATAATAATAGAATATTTATTTTTCATACTTTAAAATGTTCTTTTCTACAAACAAAAAAGAAAAAACCAATAGTTAGACTAAATATTGATTTCTTTATAACTGAATGGAATTTGTTCTATTGGTCCAAGTCATCTCTAAATGTAAATTTGATAATACTTCTCAGATATTTTATAAAAAAAAATGTTATCAGGATTATTAGTGTTTAAAAAAAACCTATTCTCTCTTAACTGAAAAAAAAACAATGTATACAGAGTGATTTAAAGGAATAAACACTCAATTTCATTAAAACTTTTGAAAAATTAAAATTTTTATAAAGGAAAATGCTATTTGATCCAAAAAACTAATATAATTTTTGAACCCTAATGTTTTATTTTAATAACACGATAATAAAAAATCTCAAAAAATTTTATTCTTATAACTTTTTTTTATCTAATTCATTTTTTTGTTATTGTTTTTATAAGTTTTGTGATTTTGACCAATTTTCTATCTATCATTTAGTGTTTAACATGCAGTAGTGATTTATCTTAGCATTACTGGATATTATCTATCATACAATAATCTAATCTTTAATAATACACATCTATTAATACTTGCATACTATTTTACTACGCATACTACATTGATGATTGACTACTGTGGAGTAATTGTCTAATTACCATAAAAATAATTTATGGACCAGATAAATTTATTGGAACAGTTTGTTGTTTCCTCCGGTATTATTAATATTAAAATGAAATTAATGATGAATTAAATTTTAAATCCAAATCTTTAAACAATTTTAAAACGTAAACGGTTAATCATATAAAAAAAACATTGTTTGTAATTTTTTTCTATTACATAATTAAACAACAAATAGGAGTTCCGATAAAAAAAATTGAATTTTTTATCCTTGAATAAATCTTTGTAGAGTTTTTCTAATCAAATAATATTTTTCTTTACTAAAATTAAAAATCTTCAATAGTTTACGAAATGTTTCGAAATGAATCACTCATTATATGGGGTAATTGATTAACTATTTCTCACTTTATATCTTCTAAAATACAAAATAATGTACTATTTTTTCTTTTCAAAAGCTTATAAAACTATATAGATTTCTAATTAACGAAATAATTGTTCTCTTACCTCCTAACAGATATTCACTTGTGCTTTTAAAAATAACAACTTAAATATTTATCTGTTACACACAGTAGCACAACCAAAAAATAATTTCTGAAAGAAGAGTTATTACGGTTATTTTTTTAATCACCAACAATTTTTTTACGAAAACAAATAAACCAAATAATAGGTTATAACGTCTAAAAAACTTAATTATCACTAATAATTTGTAGGGGGTTGTACCCCCTAACCACCTCTGGTTGCACCACTGAATACACATCAAAGAAATTAATCTAATTAAGACAAACTAGATAATCAAACCCACAGCTCGCCTCCATTGTTAATTATATTTTGCTCTCTAGTAATTTTTTTTTCGAGTTATATCACTATTCTTATCGATCATTAAATTATTTTTAATTGATATATTATATAATTTAAATAATCTGATAATTATATTATCTACACAAAATTAAAAATGTGACACAGTTAAGATAGAGATTTCTATGTTACTTCGTGATATTGTGATTATGCGTGAAAAAGGGATTAGTCAATACTTTTCAGTAATGTTTTTTTTTTATACTAGAAACGCAAAAAATTTTATTTTTTGATATTTAAAAAAAATCTAATATATAATTTTTAACAAAGTAATTTTGCGATTACTCATGAAAGGGGAGATAAATCGACTTATCCTCAAGATGCATTATCTTCTAATTATATAATAGATTCTTTATGTTCAAAGAAAATAACACAGTCTAAAATTGCGTAGTGTATAAAATATAATGTATATCAAGAAAAATATTTATTGTCACGTGTAAAAATAGGTATTTTTTATTTATCGACTTATCCTTAATATGCCTTAAAAATTAAATTATTTTGTTAAAAATTGTAAATTTAATTTTATTTAATTACAAATAAAAATAAAAATGTTAAGGTGTATGGCATTCCAAAAAAAATTATAATCGCGATCTATGTGTGTAAAACCTCATAAGCATCTATACAACTGATCACACAATGAATATTGGTATTTGAATTAAATTTCCTTTGAGCATTTTAAATTTACTATCTCTCTTTTTCCTGCAGAATAATACGATTTGTAAGATTTAGTCATTGTATTTTACAAGAAAAACTATTTTTAAATCGATATTAATTCAAGTAATATTTTTATATTTCACTATTTTTTATTATTAAAAAATGTGGTATACCCTTGCAATTGTATATTGAAATACCAATAAATCCGTAAATATAAGACAGCCTTAGATAACCAATTGCTTAATCCACAAATAATTTTTTTCTTTGGATATTTAAAAAAGTATAGTTTGTTACCAAAGAAAAATATAAGTTTATCTAATTATTCGAAATATTACAAATTATTTATCATCTATATCACAAATTTATTTTAAATAAATAAAGTATTAATAATAGTATTTAAATTTTATGAATTATTAGCTAATGATGATAGCTATTATAACACAAACCCAACCAACATTAAATAATTTAACTACTTATTGTTGTAAATTGTGCCTCAACTATAATCTTGTCAAGTATAATAAAAGTACATTTTATTTTTTTGAAATATTCCAAATAAGTAATAACCTATCATGTCTAACTATTGTAAAAAAGAATGTTCTTTACAATGTAACTAATCGATTATACCTATAATGAATATTCTAACAATAAATTCACTACTTAATTTTATAATTACTTTATGGCTTATATTTTTAAATCTTTTTTACAGAAATAGAAATGTTGACGAAATTGCTAAACTGTTATTCATTATATATTGCTGGTAAATTTGATTGAATTTAATCTTAAACATATTAAATGTGGTAATATATTGTTTTATCATCTTTAGATTATCCAAGTATAATATCAGATGTATTAAAGGAGAAACCGATTTCTACAACATTGCTACCAATAATAACTATTATTTTTATTTACTACATTTATACTTACGTGCGAAAATTCTATCCTATCACTGTTAACTGTTGGTTTTGTAATTCCAACTTCAGTGTTCCTTATGAAAACAAATCAGAGTTTACTTGCTCACAATGTGGACAGTTCAATGGATTTAAAGATGTAAGTATTAAAAAATTCAAATTTTTTAGTTTTATAAAATTAAAAAATGTTAGCTATAATGAGATATATATGGCCACCTCAACACCACCTATGGTTTTTTTTTATTAAACTTTTAAATTACTTATTTCATAAATTCTTCTTCAGTCACAACTAAAAATAATAAAATGTGATATTATCTTAAAATAATATTTTTGATCATCAGTGTAATACTGATAATAGAGGGTACCTTTTTCCTAATAAGAAATTTATTTTTTAACTCTACAGAATATTTTCTTTAACTATAAACTAATTTTATTAATTTTATTATTAAATAATTTTGAATAAATAATCAATTATTAGATTAATGAAATCATAGTTTTCTTATATTTTTACTTTTTATTATAAATATGAAATATTTTAATTTAACTTGTATTCTTATTTAAAGAAATGAACTTAAATTAGTTTTCTACAATATTAAATTACATATTGTACATCATCTTTTTTATCAACTTGATTTAATAAAATCTTTTACTGAAATTATTAAATAAATTTTGATAAATATTAGGATGGAAGCTATAGTAAAGAAATTCTTGAACAACATGATGAAATACTCAATAATGACCATTTTGTTGTCTCTCAAAATAATACAAAAGAAAACAAAAACGGACTATGCAATAGATGTAATATTATTCAAGAAATAAAAATCAAGCAGCTGGCATCTTTTACACCTTCTAAAGAAAAATACTTTGACAAAGAAATAGACGCATTTAAGTAATTATTAAAATGATTAAAAATGTTGTTTTCAAAAAATTAATAATAATTTTAATAATATGTACATTTTATTACTACTAATTTCAGGAATAATCTAGAAAAAACTTTAAAATTGTGTCATAAATGTGACTTATACACCAAAAAAATTCTTTTTATACAACAACAACGTTATAGTTTAAAACAAATTTCAAATAGATTTCAAACAGTAATAAGTCATTATTTTTCATTGATTATTGAATTATTTACTAAATAAAATTTTTTTTTTTTAGTTGACATATAATTCATTGAAATGGCCACTTATAAGTTCAATATGTCTCTCTATTTTAAATGTATTATTTATATTTCACATTGAAAATGATCTAGGTACTAAATTTTTCAAATATTTAAGTTTGACTTTTCTAAATAACAATATTATAACTACTGATCAATTGATAATAATTACATGCATATTTGGTTCTACATTACTTATATATCAAAATTTCATGGAATTGGAAATATTAAATTTAATAACTATGTTTTGTTGGTTCTTATTAACAATAGTTAATATTTTTCATATTTTTGAAGATTATGCTATTAAAGTAAGAACTATTTTTGATATTTAATACTATGTACTGTGTTATATAATGTTTTCTTGTATTTTAGCTTGTACTTATAACTTTTGATATATTAATACCTACTTATACTTTAATGATATCTTTTACGACAAAAAGAAATGATTCTACCAACATTAAAATTATTGATCAAAACTGTTCATCATCTCCATTTGATACAAGGTAATAAAAATCTGAAATATATAAATATTTTACTTAATGTGAAACAAACTTATTCAAAATATATTTAAAAAATCCTTTATTTATTTGGGCATTTTTATACTCCACTCAAGTAGATCAATACATATATTAATAAAAGCATTATTATAATGTAGCTTAATTATAAAATGAGCTATCTAGTACCAATTTGATTTTTACCATAATAATCATTTTAATAGAAAAGATATCTCACCAAAATCATATCTTTGGGAAAACCATTATCAACCTGGGTCAAGTAATGAATTTATTGTACGTCTCCCAAGATTCAAAGTGGCCCATGTACTTAACAAAAAAATTTTTCTTGAAGCTATTTCAAAACCAATTCAATATACAACAAGAGATGAGTATGATAACATTTTAGAAGCCCAAAATTTGATCTCGCAAAAAAAAAATGGTATGTTTACTTTAAGTTCTGAAAAAAATGTTCAAGTATTTAAAAATTCTATGTTTTACGTGTATTAATGTATTTATTACGATTTATAATTATAATTGTGTTATACTTCTTAAAATTTACATTCCAAAATCATAATTTTTTCTGCTAATAATTTTTATTGAAAATAAGTTTGTTTCACTAATAAATAAAATAATTTTATAAATCTTCAAAAAAATTTTACTTGTTGATACATTGTATTATTGTTATTTTTAGTGAAAATGAATCCCTTAAAAATTGTGATACCTCAGAAATGATGGAAGTAGATTATGATACTCCTACTAAAAAAGGATTAGAAAATAAGCAAGTTAATAATTTATTCCGTAGTATGAAACTCAATGATTACAACAGCCAAAAAAGTTTTATTAAACCACCAAAACTATTTGCTTCAAATAATCGAAACAAACTTTCTGAATATACTTTCCCTTCATCTGGATTTTATCCAACTTACTCTACAAAAAGTGATTATGAATTTGACACTAGAAGCTTATATTCTCAACACAGTTGTCATTCCATATGCTCGCCTTATTACCATCAGGCTGTTACACCTTATCATTACTATCCCTCTCCACAGCAAAGTCCCTTAAATTTATCACAATCTTCTAATATTTCCAATGTACAATATGGATCTGAATGGCTCAAAATGATTATGTACTCTATTCCCGGTGTCATATTACTTATATTACATTGTTATTTACTATATGACTTAAAAGACTTAATAAAACAAAAGTGAGACTATTTTTAAATTTGTAAATATTCTATGTAATGAAAATTATTTTTATTTATTTAATTAAAATTATTAGAATTTGTAATTGTATTGGTTATAATTTATAACTGTAATAATAGATTTACTTTGTATTTAGAACTTTGTGTAGTTTATGCTCTTATTTAATAAAATTTGTGATTGTAAATAGTATTGTAAAACATAATTAATTTAACTTTTATAGTTTATATGCGAAATATTATGTTTTAAATGTTAATTGAGATAATTAAGCATTATGATTTAATATGATAACACCTTGTTTTATTTTTATTAATTGATTTTTTTTTCTACTGAAAAATGAGGTCTTCGAATTTAAAAAATTGTAATTTTCTTACTTCATAGTAGAAAAAATGTGTTACGGAGTAATACAGTCACTGGCAGTACCCCAGTCTTTGGCAATTTTTATATTTAATATGTCGTAAACTCTATGATGTAGAATCTTTTTAAGGTTCTGAAAAGTAAACTTTTGTTTCTTATTAAGTTTTATAGTTAATTCAGAAGACAAAATATTATCTAAAACTTAAATAAATTATTTTTCAAACATTAAAATAGATTACTAAAACTAGTTAGTGTGGTGCAAATGTCTAATTCTGTTACACTAGTCCTCTTTTTTCTTATGAACTTACAAACTTACAAGGTTTTTAATATATTCTTTTTCAGGAAAAGGTTTACTCAAGTAGTTTGATCTTAGTGTGGACAAGACTTTACATTCGCACATAATGTGAAATGAGTTTTCCTATTCTACTCCACACTTCACGCACAATAGTGATTCCGATACTCCCATTGCGTAAAGATGTTTAAGCAAGTGACCATGTCCTATCAGTAGACCAATCAAAGTGCTTATTTGTTGTCTAGTCATGCTATTAAGATCACCCAGCAGTAGACCTGATGAAAATTTTAGATTGTCTGGGTACTACCAAGTACTTCCAGATTTTCCTGTGTTGTTGTCTGCACCAATTATTGCGCAGTGCTTTAAGCAATTGCTCAGCAAGTCCTACTACTGGTTCTGATCCTATAGATATTCTCTGCTCCTTTCCTGGTTAGAAAGTTAGCATTTTCATTTCCAGTGACACCGTCGTATCCTGGTACCCACGCTAGTGTAACTTTGTTGAACCTCGATAGTGATTCTAAAGTTTCCCTGCATTTGAAGACAAGTTTTGAATTCACCTGGTCATTACAGAGTGCTTTCAAAGCCGCTTGACTGTCATTTTTTGTAGTTATAGAAAGAAAAAAAGATAGTATCTTTCTTTTCTTGTATACCAGCAGGTTCTGAGCCCCTACCAGTATCGCCATCGCCTCTGCTTGGAAAACAGAGTGTGTTGTGCCATACTGACATTTATTCATGGCTTTAGACACCAAATGCTAGCACCTACCTTTCCTGATTTTTTGGATCCATCTGTATATATTACAAATCCTCCTTTTCAATCAGGCGGTTAATATTCTATTCTCTACCTGTAGTGATTTCCACTTTGTAGGAAATGTTATTCTTAAGAACCGGTTTGATATAGTCCAAGGAGTAGAGTACCATGACTGTCTAGTCCTGTTCTTCTAGTGAACATAACGACCTCTGATTTATTTGGTTTACCAGATAAATATACTTCCAACACCATATATGTATAGTGTTTAGTCTTTATTGTGCTAAGTCTATGATAGTGTCTGGGAAATTACCCACCACTGCTATAACTAAATCATCAGCATAGGCTTGTGTATAACAGTATTTGTTTTACTCGTAAAACTCCGCCTTGTGGGCATCCCTGTTTAACACTCTTAATTACTTTGGTTTGATTGAGCTGTCCCAAAATAGAGTGTTCCTTAATCATAGTTTCTATCCACTTAGTAATAAGTGGTTCTATTCCATATTGTTGTGCAAATTCACACATAGCACCGAAGGGAGTATTGTCAAAAGCCCCCTTGATATCCAAGAACACACCTACTGCATACATTTTATTCTCAACAGCTTTCCCTATCTTAGTGATTAAGCAGTGTAAGAGCTGTATCAGTAGATTTCTCCGTTTGATATTCATGTTGGTTTTCATGTAAAGGGTTTTCCTTTAGAACCCCCTTCTTAATGTACCTATTAATAAGTTTCTCCATAATCAGAGTCAGGAAAATTTGTGTTTATCAAATGTGATAATGTTTTATTATCGTTATTGGTGAACATGCCGTCTGGCAGTAGTATTGCCTCGACAGTTTTGTTTGGTCCATTCCTTAGTGATCACAGAAGTCTAGTTGCTCTAGGGAATTGTAATATATCCCCACAGAACTTCTTCCAGATTTCTCTTTTGGACTTTTTCAATGTAGATTAGTAGTTGCTTTGGGTGTCCTTATAGGATTCCCAGTGTTGTTTCAAACCTGATTTTATTGCTTTATTTAAGATCTTACGTGAACTCTTTCTTAACTTATATAGGTTTGCATTTCACCAAACTACATCCTGTCCTGTACCTTTCTTTTCTATTAAAAGACAGTTTTCTTTGTAAGCCGAGACAATAGAGTCATGTAGTATATTTACAGCCCTTTCAGTACTCTGTCTCGACTGTAGATTATTCAGGTCATGAGAAAGATATGCCCTGTAGTTGTCCCAGTTTTTTCTTTTCGGGTTCCTATAGTACTCCGTCTCAATTTTGATAATTTCCAAAATGAATCGTAAATACCTATGATCAGAAAGAGAAGGTTCGGAGGACACTTTCCACCCTTTTATCTTTTGAAGTAACCCTTTTGAGAAAACTGTCAGATCAATAACTTCTTGCCTGTTTCTGATTACATAGATAGGTTCGCTACCTCTATTCAGTATACTGAGGTCTGCAGTCAACAATAGATCCATTATTACCTCTCTTCTTTGGTTGATGTTACTGCTCCCCCAAATAGTGTGGTGAGCATTAGCATGCATACCTAGGATGAGTTCTAATTTCTCATTTTTACAATAATTAAAGAGCATAGTTAGGTTGGGTCTATTACCTCATATAGTAGGTATCCTGAAGCTACTATAATATTTTTACCATCGCTTAGTGTTACTCTAATAATAGTCAAGTGTGCACTTGATAGATTAAGTACGAGGCTAGCTTTAACTTTTTCGTTAACCAAAATGCAAATTTTTGGTTTATTTGCTTGTTTATGAAACAGTTTAAAATTCCTTAGGTTTAGCCCCTTAATCTGGTCACCATTTATCCATGGTTCCTGAATAAGTGCTATTTGTAAGGGTGTTGCATGCCTCTCAATTAGTAAGTAAATTAGTAAAAGTAATACACTACTGGCCCCCTTACTGTAATACAGATTTATTTGAGTGAATTGAATTCTATTGTCTGTGGGTCTAAGTTTTAGACCCTAGATTTTGTCAGCTACTGCTCCCAATTGATCTTGCGACTCCTGGTCTGCATTTGTTAACGTTGCTGTCTCTTTGCTAGTAGACGGTTCACGAAATGTCCTGTTGTTCGCATTGCAACTTTCAAACTAGACAATTCTTTTGCGAAGAGCCGCCAATTCACGCTCTTGTTCCGACAGGTTATCCGTAGGATCCCTGTTCGTACCAAGTTCGTTATTTAATGGTATTTGTATGTATTTATCCATATAGTTTCCACGAGTAGTCGAGAAATTAAGGTCCATCACTGCAGAGCTCGATACTGTGATAAGACTGTATACTCTATGGTGTGCTAGGTGCCATAGAGGATCCTAATGATCACTTTACCTTTCGACTAAATACCATGTGACAAGTTAGCAACCCTTTCACTTGATATGATTGAGTTAGAGGGCCTATTCGCTGTTAGCAAGCAGGTATGCCCAGGCCTACCAGTCCCAACTAGCCAAAGTCATGACCGGCTGAGAGCAGTGGTACGTATTGCCACTCCCACTGAATTAACTAAGGTCCACGGGGTTGTTAAGCCCGTGATCCTTACGAATCCCCTTGCGGGACTTAAGGAACTTAAACTGATTTATATTATTGAGTTTGTCACTGATCAATTTTTAATTTTTTGGTACATAGCTTGTTATTAATTCCAACTCCTCAAATTAAAATCAATGTTTAATCAAATTATAATACATCACTCAATTTGTTTTTTTTTTCAATTTCTTAAAATTGTTTATGTTATTTGTTTTTAAGTTTTGAATTTAGATCCCTGTTTTAACATTGGTAAAATTGTCTTTTCTCCTAAAGAAATTTAATACTTTAAGCATTTGTGTTGACTAGAAATTTAACACACTTATTCAAAATAATATTTAATTAATTAGAGTCAAATAGTAATTATCTCAGTATTCTCCTAAACATAATAAATCATGTATACGTCTTATCCACCCCGCCCATTATTTATATTCAAGCTGTTATAAAAGACTATTGTAGTAATAACTTATTCAATGCAATAATTGCAAACTTAACTTATATTAATAACCGGTTATATATTAGAAATTATAAATAATGTTTCTCTCTTGTATTAAGTATTAATAATGTCTAAATAACCGAAATTTTAAAAAACATAGAATTAATATTAAGTTTATTAAAAATATTTTTTTCGAGGGCTAAATGTAAAGTATATAAAAATTCATCTCACTTATATGATTTACTTAAATAAATCATATAAATAAAAAAATGTGTATATTACCCATAGTTATCTTATGACCAAAAAAGATCCTCCAACCTGTGAATCCTGTAATACACGACTTACATTTAAACACATAATGTCAGAATGCATCAATTTCATGGAAAGCAAAAGACGGGCTGGATTACCAAAACTTCTTTCAGAGTTTCTTGGACTAGAAACTAAAGCAATTGAAGCCACCCTAAAATGTATAAGAATGTCTGAATTGCAAAACAAAATATAAAATACAAGTCTCCATAAATTTATTGTAATAATTCATGTATTAAATATTAGTAATAAATTGTAAAATACATAAATTGTAAAAACCTAAATTGTAATTGTTTACCCAATAGCCTATGTTACCTGTGTACATATATGATCAATCTTAACAACGAAACATTTTATGTTTATCTCTATATTTAATTAATAATGAATAACTTGCACTAGTATATTAGGAAAATAAATTAACTAGAGACACGTTATAAGTTTTCTTGGTTGTTCAATATAACGAATTTTTCTTCAAATTTCATTATAAGGGACTTATGTGAATTTAGTGGTTGGTGGCCACTTGAAAAACTATAGAGGGACAACAACGTAAATTTTTTTATGACACCTGAATATAAGATCACATACAATAATTCTTATGAGTTCCAAGTAATTAATTTAGATATATGTAAAAAAAAATCCATACTGGTTTATAATATAAATTATTCTATCCATTGAAATAGAAAAAACTTATACATTTTTTGTTAGATACCAGTATGTTTATAACATAATAATGTCAATTCTTTTAGTTGGTGTTTTGCATTTGACGGTTCTTATATTTTCTCTTAAATTTCCAAATTTTCGACCATATACTTACACAGTTAAATACTATTTAGTTTAGAAATTATTATCATATTTCTTAATTAATCTAAACGATACACTACTATTACGTTGTAAATCAAAGCATTTCATTAGTAAGTGGCACATCGGAAAGATATTTTATTTTTGGCGATTTATTGCTTTAAATCAAGGAAAACATTCTTAAGACTATAAGAAAAAAAATTGGCCGACGAATCAAGACATCAAAAATAATTTTATTATTTTCTTTCTTTAAATAATAATTACAAAATTAAATACACAGAATAATTACTTCACAAATATTAAAACTTAAATATGTGAAATTCAAAACTATTGAATTTCCACTAAAATTTAAAAATTATTTTCTTGGATGTTTATTCTCCGATAAATGCAATAATTATGGTTATGTAGAGTATTTAGAGATAGACGAAAATATATTATTGTAACAATGTGTATATATTAGAAACTAACGACAGAAATCTAAAAATATTTTTATGGCAATTAAAAATTAAATTGAACAATAATACATATTTTTGAAAAGTTATAACATAACTGTGTTTATTTTAAGCAATCGTAAAGTACGTCTCAATACCACCTCGTTAAAAACTATACAATAAAAATACTTAAAAAAGGATTAAAGTAAAAAAATACAAAGGACTCTTTATTTAACATGTTTGGACTGCAATCTGATTTTCATAATTATATTATATTAAGTTATTGGTTTCAATATTCATGAAATCGGGCATTAAACGCACAAAAAGTCTTCAGATTCTACTATATTAACAAAAATATAGATCAATATGTTTGTATTCGCGAGTAATTAAGTTATGATAAACGGATCAGACTGTATATTTTAAAATCTAAAAATAGTATTTTTGGATAGTTGACAAAATTATTTAAGTTTTTTGCCAAATGTATAAACTTGAATCAAGAAAAATATGATAGAAATACATTTAATGTGTTATCTAGACTCTAAAAAAGATATTCCGGTACCGGGAATCGAACCCGAGCCTCCTGGGTGAAAGCCAGGTATCCTAGCCACTAGACCATACCGGACACTGAAATAAATTGGCATTTTGTATAACTTTTAGATTACTGTAAATTCTTATACGTCTTAAATGCCAAATTTAATTATTTAAAGTTATATTTGTTATTCAGTTCCAATGAAAAGCTGAGAAGAAATTTTAAACTATTGTCATTAACACGCTTATATTAGTTTCACCTGTATATATGTTTATGTTAGTAAGTTTATTTGTAAGTTTTTAACTCTCCACGCGCCATTTGTTATTATTCCTGGTATCCCGTCGTCTATGGCCTTGAAATTAGACTGTCGCAACGCATTCACCCCATCCCGACAACACTATTCCTGCATGATTTTTTTTTTTATTTTCGTACCCGTACATGTGCGCGTGTCATCAATATTATAAATATATATATATATATAAACAAATTTTTAGAGTTTATTATGAGATATAAACATTTAAAGGTTCAAATTTTTTTGAGTTAATATACATGTATAATACATAACGGATTACAAATACTGGTAGCTAATTGGTTTTTTATGACGATATTTGCAGGTATTATCAATAGTAGTAAGACACAGTTGTGAGTTTATAAATACACTAACTGCCAATACAGAAATTATATTTATTGATAGCCATAATTGACAATAAATACTCCGTTACTGTCACAGCGATGTCATAAAAAACTAAAAAGTGAAAAATTAATATAACTTAAAAAACAGTCGGGCGCTCAATATACGAAAAATATGGCACAAAACACCCACACTTTTATTCACAATAATACTAGTATTTTTCGTTCATTGTTGTTGTAAGCTTATTTTGAAAATTATTTTTAACTTTTTAGTTTAATGTGCTCTAAAAGCATGTTTTTTAGTTTTTTAAACTATATTTAATTTTAGTAAGCATGGTACCCCTATACTTTTACATTTAAAGTTTATATATGCAGGACATTTTAATATGTTATTTTAGCTTCGATGCGAAGCTGAGAAGGTATTAATTTTACTATGATGTGTTTTTTTTTTTATTTTTTTTTTTGTGTCTGTGAACGCTCAATCTCAGCTCTCGCTGGACCGATTTTGATGAACAATATGTCAAAAGATCACAAATCGTATCTAGTCGAAGACATTACCCTCAAAAATTGAAAAAAATTCCCTCGTTCCCCGTAAACGGGGGAAATCCCCCAAAAAATTACAAATTTAAAAATCGCTAATTTTCGATATTTTTTCAATTTTTTTTACTTAAAATTGCCATAACTTTTTTAAAAATGATCGAATCAATATAATTTTTTTTTTTATAGATACCTTAGATAATTACCTATCATTTTATATATTTTTGTGAACATTTGACCCTTTAACAGCCCAAAGGATGGGGTTTCAAAATGGTAACTTTTTTACAAAAAATTAACTTTTTCAACTTAACTTTTGAAAATGTTCCGGAAAGACTGACAATTTTATATATACCTTAAATTAAAGCTAATGTAATATACTTTAATTTGAAAAAAAAAAATTTGACCTCTGGACTTGTCTTCATGGTGAAAATGACTACCGTATGCAAAAATATGCTATTTTTGTGAAAAAATTCTTGATATTATATTTTACATTTTTTAACATTATGTTGCTATAACTTTTTAAAAAATGCATGAATCAACTTTATTCTTTAATGATAAATACTTTATATATACTTCTTTCATTCGACATACTTTTTTTTAAAATCGGACCATTTCCCTTTATACAGGGGGGGTGCAAACCTTTTAAAATGCGTATAGAAAGTAGAACTTTTTCAACTTAACTTTTGAAAATGTTCCGGAAAGACTGACACTTTTATATATATCTTAAATTAAAGCTTATGTAATATACTTTAATTTGAAAAAAAAAAATTTGACCTCTGGACTTGTCTTCGTGGTGAAAACGGACATCAAAGTTAAAGAAAAACGTACGATTTCCGTGAAAAAAATCTCGATTTTATATGTTATATTATTTAATTTATATTTTATATAACTTTTGGAAAAATGTATGGATCAATATTATTATTTTTTTATAATAAATATTTATATACCCCTTTCATCTGGCACGCTTTTTTTGTAAATCGGATCATACCCCTTTAACAAGGGGGGTCAAAACTTTAAACATGCGTATTGTTACTACGATATTTTCAATTTAATTTTTGAAAGTATTCCGGAAATACTGACACTTTTAAATATATCTTAAATTAAAGCTTATGTAATATACTTTAATGTGAAAAAAAAAAATTTGACCTCTGGATTTGTCTTCATGGTAAAAATGACTACCGTATGCAAAAATATGCTATTTTTGTGTTAAAATTCTGGGTTTTGTATTTTATTTTATTTTAAAATACCTGACAAGGGGAGTACAGATTTTCATAAATATTATATAAATTAAAATTGATATAGTATAGATAGTTAAACTTATTTAAATATGTTTGTTTCTTTTAAGTCGAGAAAAATAACTTTGAAATTTGAACTAGCTTAAATAGCCAATTTTTCAACCGCCGGAAGCAACGTACGGTTGCCGAGTTGGTAAAATTTATGTTTTACACGCTTGGGGTACGAGGTTCCAACCCGCATATGGCAATGAATTTTTTGCATTTTTTCTTAATTCTTTTTAAGTTAGTATAAATTTTAACTCGTTTGATTTTTATCACATTTAGATTCAATAACTTCAATAAAGATCAAGGATCCCATCACTTTAGTCGCCCCTTGCAAGAAGAAATTTCTTATTCGTATTAAAATTATTTTACTATATTTTAAGTTTTCGCTTCGATGCAAAGCCGAGAAGATATTTTTTTGTGACTATCATTTATTTTCTCTGCTCTAACTTGACCTACTTTTTTCAACAATACGTCAAATTACTACAATTCGTATCTAGTTGAAGATATTACTCTCAAAAATTGAAAAAAAAATTCTAATTTATCAATTAAACAGTTAGTTATTACATCGTCTCCATAAAGACAATTAAAATCATTAATTTCTAATGTTTTCAAAATATTTATTAACGAATGAAGTTTGATATGATAGGTTTCAACTACAAAATTAAATCATTTTACTTTGTAATTTAATAATTTTATTACTCTGTTTGTGTGTGCTACTATTAGACTATAATATTCAAATTTTTTTCTAACGTGTTGCTATATAAATCATTTCTAAAAAAAATGATTGTTTTTTCTCCTGAATTAACAATTGATTTTTACAAATATAATCAAATTTTATAATAAACTCAATTGAGTAAATCTTTTTAACAACTTTGTTTTGATTGGTACATTTAGTTAAAGTAAATCATTAAAATTAATTAAGTTCTCAATATTTCAATTATAGAATCTTTTCAACAAACAACAAAAGTTCCTAGGAAATTATTACTATTACTTCTATTTAAGTTATCTATTACCATAAAAATGCAAAAAAATATTGAGCTTTTCTGATAAATTTACAATAAATAGTAATTATAAAACTTTCTGACTGCATATTGATCTTAACGATACAATTTTTTTAATTGTCATAAAATTTTCTATTTAATTATGTCAATGTCAAACTTACCAATTGAGCTAAAAGTTATGGTAAAATAAATTTTTTTTTTTTTTTATAAACATTTACAACAATCAACTTTAAACGATTAACAAAATTGGTTAAATATGTCATTTTCCTTATTTTTAACTTATTAATAATCAAATTAATATTAAATATTATATCAAATCAGTATTAATTTAAAACAATTTTTTTTGTTCTTAATTATTTTTTTTTATATGTAAAAACTATTTTTTAATAATATTAAAACTTAGAAGTTATAGAAAAAGTCTAATTGCACATTTTAAAACATCGCGAAAAGTTGATTTAGAATAGTATATTTTTGTTTCTGATGGAAGTTCCTTGTAGTCCAGTGTATAAAACTTATAACTTTGTTAATTGTTATAACTTTATCAAAAATGACCAAATCAGTATATTTTTTTTTATTTAGATGCATGTCTTTATCTATCATTTGGTTTTTTTTATAAATCTAACCCTTTACCTGCCCACAAGAGGGATTCAAAATATTAACTTTTTTTTTTTTAGTTAAAGTAAATCATTAAAATTAATTCAGTTCTGGATATTTCAATAGTAGAATCTTTTTAAATATCAAAAATTACTTAGAAATGATTACTATGATTTCTATTTAAGTGTTCTATTACGATAAAAATGCAAAAAATAATGAGTTTTTCTGATAAATTTACAATAAATAATAATTATAAAACTTTCTGACTGCATATTAATCTTAAAAATAACATTGTTTTAATTCTCATAAAATTTTCTATTTAATGATTCATTCTAGTCAACGAAGGAGTAATTTTGCAGAATAGCAGAAAAAATTCCCAACAAACTTTTTTTTTTTTTGTTTTAATTAGGCAATTGGTGGATTATTCCAAAAGCAACATCAACTCTTATTTCTTTAATTATATCATGATTAGTAGTTCTTTGATTTTAAAATATAATATTTGAATATATACTAATTATAATTATTAAATTTAGTATGAAATTGATATTTAATATTGTAATTTAAACGGAGAAATTATAAAAATAATAAAGAAGTTATATTTTGCTTTACTTTTACGTGTATAAAAATTTAAAGGGCTTGATACAATAATTTTCAATAAAAACTGTTTGTTACTATAAAAAAATGCACTGGACTACAAGGAACTTTCATCAGAAGCAAAAATATACTTTTCTAAATCAACTTTTCGCGTTGTTTTCAAATCTGCAAGTAGACTATTTCTATCACTTCTAATTTTTTATATTATTACTAATTATATATATAAAATAATAATTAAAAGAAAAAAAAATTTGTTTTCAAATTATTACTGATTTGATTTTTAATATGTTAAAAATAATCAGTCCAAATTTTCAATTTTAACCTATTTTTTTGGTTCTTTAAAGTTGATGAAAAATTTTTGATAAAGATTTATGAAAGTTTATAGTAAAATAAATTGAATATATTACCATAACTTTTAGCTCAATTACAAGTTTAAAATTGACATCTAGGCCAGTCAACAAAGGAAAAATTGCGGAAAAAATTTTGTTTTTTTAAAAGTTGAATTAAAATATGTATAATGACATACTAATAGTCCTCAAGATTGGAATTGAGCTTTTTTTTTAAATCCTCGCAAAAGTTCAAAAATATGAGCTTTCTTAATTTTCTCAAAAAAAAATATTTAACTTACAAAAAAAAGTTTCGCACAAAAGTTGTTTAAAAGACAATTATAAATAAAAATATAATCTTATATTTTTTCATTTAAACAAATATTTTTCGAGTTACATTACATTTAATATGAGTAATAAAATTTATATTCCATTTTTTTCATTTTACGGTTACTTTTTATCATGTTATACTTACATTAGACACAATGTTATAAATGCATATGTGTGTATGTGTGAGTTTATTTATTTATTGTATCATTAAAGTGTAGTGTATATTGAGATACAACCGATAGAGTAGGTAATTGATTTGACGCTATATTATTTAAACCCAACTAAACGCTAAATTGTACATTCCGAAATAACAATCATATTATGTCAATTGCCACCGGAATATCTGGTAATATTTTTCTTTTTCTTTGCCTTAATCCCAACTACTTGGGGTCGGGCACCCTTATCCTAAGATTCCACTTGACACGATCTCCCACATCTTCTACGCTCACATCAGCTGTCCTCAAATCGCATTCAATAGCATCCCTCCATCTCTTTTTTGGTCTTCCTCTATCTCTTCTTCCTTCAACATTCATTTCTATAACTGTTCTTACAGCTTTCGATTCTTCTTTCCTCATACCATGACTAAACAATCTAAGTCTATTTTCTGTCATCTTATCCACGATTGACGCAACACCTATACTTCCTCTTATATGCTCGTTCCTTATCCTATCTTCTCTAGTCACTCCACTCATCCAACTAAGCATTCTCATCTCTGCTACACTTATTCTCTGCTCTACTTTCTTATCAACCGCCCAACACTATTAACCATACATCATAGCTGGCCTCACAATTTCATACTAAATTTAAAAACTATAATTAGTATTTATTCATATATTATATTTTAAAATCAAAGAACTACTAATCAGGATATAATTAAAGAAATAAGAGTTCATGTTGCTTTTAAAATATTTCACCAATTTCTCTAAAGGAAACACTATCTACAGATTTGCATCGAAGCGTTTCTTATGATAGTGATTTTAATCACTGTCAGATATCATCTATACTTATCTCATCTATGCCACGTCTATACTGTGCCTCGACCCCACTGTGCTACCGTTTTTTTTCATTTATCTTCAATAAGCATGTATACCAATTTCCACTCCTCTCCTTCCCAATTTCTCATATATAAACAAACCATTAATTAATAAGCAGCAATAATCTTCTCTTTTTCATATTAAAATTGTTAAACACTACGCATACTATTGTAATATTTGTAATAAAATTTGAATTATTAACTTCAACTGATCTATTTCTGTTAATTTATATATTCTCGTGAATCAGTATTCCAAATTTTCTGATTAATATGTGTATTGTCACATATTCTCCTAAACACACGATATAATATTAAATTGGGGTAGTTAAAAAATTAATACTCTAGATAAAATTCAGAATAAATAAATAAAAAGTATTTGAAAGTATTCATAATACTTTTTAGAAATATTTGTATTTGAATACTTTTTCTTTTAAATTTGATGTTTTTTTTTTCAAAATTGCCATAATGTTAAATTACTTCATAACTTATATAAAATGCTCTCCCATTCATCATCCGGTATGGTCTAGTGGCTAGGATACCTGGCTTTCACCCAGGAGGCTCGGGTTCGATTCCCGGTACCGGAATAGTTTTTATTAATCTATGGTTTATTGTACGTTATTGATAATTATGAATGCAAGAAAAAATCATTTTATCATGTACTATTTTGTAGGGTTCGTCAATAATATTGATTTTTCGATTCGGTATTGATATTATATCTCGACTTTTTTTTTATTTTTCCAGCATTAATTATATTTGAAATATCGTGATAATCCAAAATAAATTTTGTATAAAAAAACTGTGTTTAATTTTGGTTATTATTTTATAAAATATATATTATTTGATATTGAATGAACCAATAGTAGTTCAATAGTAGTTGAATAGTGATATTCAAAAAAACATTTTTTGGATTAAAATATATTATGAAATATAGAATTGAAATAAGACAAAAATGTTATTTATTGATACAAAATTCTATTCTTAGATTTAACAAACCTTAGATTATGTTTGGTACAGAACGTCTTTAGCAAAGTTGATACAAACATCGTTGATTATATTATATCGTGTGGCAACTGATCTCCAGCGTCTTGCTTTACTCACTCCCTTGCCCACCCAGCACGGCAAATCGATGGCCTCCGTGTCAATTGTCATCCGTTTACAGTTCATCGTCGTAAGTCAGTCAGTCAATTTTTATTTTATGTGTCACTCTTTTCTGTAACAAGCGTCTTAGCTTGAATGGTAAAGTGTTTGACCATTAATCTTTTTTTTGTTTATTGCAACCTTGTGCTCAAAGTTTTCGTGCCCTTGCACGCCACTAGTGATTGGGCCCTGACCATCACTAAATATCTTCATTGCCATATTCGATTCCCGCGGTCTGTTCTCATCTGCCATTACTTTTATTTATTTATTTGAATAAACGCCTGGTAGGCTCAAGTACAAGTTATTACGTATCCAGATTACGTGTCCAGATCTACACTCTGACTCTTCATACTCAAATGTTCGACACCATTACCACAAAATCTCATACAGTCCACTCATCACTATCAACAACTTCATCTGTTCAGCTAAGTTTTATATTATTTTTAATGTTATTTATTGTTTGTTTTAATTGAGTTTAACTATTTAATAATTAGCGATTTAAACAGGCTTAAGGTAAAACGTTATTCTAGTGCGGTGCACAACTAGCCGTCTTACGGACTAACTACCTAGTACAAAACAGATTAAGTTTTAGCTTCGATTCGAAGCTGAGAAGGTATTAATTTTACTTTTTTTTCTTAAAACTACCATAGCTTTTTTAAAATTTACAAATAAACATAATTTTTTTTTTAGATACCTTAGGTATTCACCTATCATTTTAAAATATCGAAAATAAATAAAACATTTATTGATCTTTTAATAGCTTCACAAGATTTTCAAAAAATTAACACTTCATCTGTTCCTAATGTTTTATTCTTTTTCATTGATGCCACAGCCTCCATATCTCTTTCTCACTAATTAAATCTACGAGTTCATTGTTCCACGAGATAACATAATTACTAAGATCAAAAAAAAAAATTAAAATGTTTTATGAAAACAAAATTTATATCCATCCATTAAAATTAAAGATGTAGATTTTTCACTTAAAATAAACTATATTAATAAAAAAAAAGGGTTTTTTATGGAGACGACGATTTGCTGTTCGTTAATAATAACATTTTTATTATAAATAGTTTTACTTAATTATTAGTCATGTCACACAAAATGAAATAGAAATCAAAATTTTTGTAATCATTTGGTCTATACTCATCAGCTATACAATCAGTTACCATTCGACGACATGTAGTGCGTGCGTGACACCCATTCAATTCTGCTGTGATGTTCTATATACTTTTGGCAATATAAACAAATGTTTGCCATGTCACCTGAATTTTCTAACAATAAACTTTTTAATTCATATGAATTAAAAATCATACCTAATTAATATGAATTAGGTATGATGTGATATGAAAGTAATTATTATATGTATATTGATTATGTCTTTAATTTTTCAATAAATTATGTTTTTTAATTTGTATAAATTATCATTGGTTTATTTAACATCCACTAGAAGCACTAGAAAATGTTTTAATAACTTTTATCCAACATAAATCAACTTATTGAAAATTCATTAATTAAAAATTAGTAAAATATTTTCAAATGAAAATGTAAAATAATAACTCGAAGCATTCAATATTATATTCTATATTCATGTAGAATATAATATAAAATATATATATAAAGAAATTTTAGCAATTTAAGTATATTAACATTTTTACAATCGACAAAATATATTCAGAATAATTTAAAGTAGTTTTATAAACAGATAAAAAATTAAACATAAAAAAAATTTAATTTATACAAAAACAAAAATATTAGAAATATCAATAAAAATACTATTTGTTTTATAATTAAATGTACATAATCATAACACAATGATTTAAACTTTACTTTTCAGTAAATCATGTCATCCGACAGCAAGCTGTGGCAAAAATAAAAGAGTTGTAAGGTATTCATATAGTTTCAAAAGTCGGTGATATGTCTAAATAGGTTTATAAATATTTAAATTTACAAATGTGGAAATTTTTCTTTATCAATACAATGTGGATAATTAGAAAAAATGGCTGAATTATAATTTAACAATAATAGTTATCAGCACATTCTGGATACTTGAGATGTTTTCTGTTCGTATAAAGTTTGTTGTCATTAGATAAGAATTTCGTGTTCATGTTGTCAAATCGGCCGAAAAACGCAGTTATAGAATCGTGTCTTTCGTCGATATAATTGTGTTGAATTTCCATGTTGAGGTCGAATAATTTTCCAAATTGTATCAATTAGAAAATTAATTGATCAACATTAACTACAACTGTGATTTACCTATAGAAATTAGATTAATTTACCTCGTTTCGACCTGTAGCTTTAGGTATGTGTAGTATGTGTAGTGCTACGTTGGGAGCAATTCTTCTCAGCAGGTCCAAGAGTTTTCTACCGCCTCCTTCGTAGTCGTTACACATATCTTTCTCGAGACTGTAAACTTCGTGTTTTTTATACGAAGGGCCGCCCCATGGGGGAGACGTCACTATGACCCGTATCTTACATTTGTTTAACGTTTCTTTAATCTCGAAGAAATCTCCTTGTATACATTTAATTTTGTCCCTGACTCCATAAATCTCTGCGTTTTTTTTGGCGAATTCTAATTTTTTAACATCGATATCAACAGCGATTACTCGTGTGTATCTCTTGGTCAATTGGATGACGTTTCCATACGTTTTCCATTGGAAAACGGATTCATAGCGACGTCTAGACCGGGGTATTTCAACGCTATATGTGTGCTTAAGATATCGGGACAAACGGAATAAAATGATTATGAAAAAAAAATTCTATCGTTAATAGTAAAATACTCAAGTTTGCATAAATATTTATTTTATTATCATTGTCCATCATGATTCCTTGGTCGAATTTATAGAACAATAAGTACCTCTTATCTCATAAATGTTTTTTAATATCATGAGGACGAGTTCAGAAGCGGTATTTTGTTATTAGTATTTTTACGTCGTAAAGTTCTATTCTCTTTAGTCTTTTCCGGAGCTTCTGGAATATATGAACTGCAATTTGATTTTTTTAATTATATTATATTAACTTATTGGTTCTGTATATGTTTATGCAACCAGGTATTAAACATACAAAAAGTCTCTAGATTCTACTATATTAACAAAAATTTAGATAAATTTATATACTTTTGATAAAATATTGGAACTGAAGTATTTTAGCATCGCTAATTTTTTAGTTTTGATATTTTAGTTTAAAATTGCCCGATTAATTCATTTTCATTTAATTATAGCCATCAAAGCTTGAAATAAAACTGTTTTTACACTTATAATTCTAGTATAGATTTATTAAATAGTAAATGCTATTACTGTATAATAGTGTTCAGTTCTAAAATGTATTAATCCTGTTTTCGGTACCCACCAACAAAAGCAATTAGAGCGAATTTGAGGAGTCTAGTTTCCCTAAAAATTAAAGAAAAAAACCCCAAAAGAGTAAAATTAATAGCGTTTCAGCTAAGCATCGTATTATAACAAGGTATATAATTTTTTACTTGTAAAAATGAAACAGAATTTTACATATACGTAATTATAATTATATTATTATAATTTTACATAATAAACATTTTAGTAAAATATTAAACTATCCAATAATATTTACTTTATATTTAATATTCATAAATTAATAAGTTATATAATTAATATATTATATAATCAACCTGAACTATTGAATTATATTTATAAATTGAATTTATTATATATAACATTTATACTATAAAATAGTTTTATCCATCCATTAAATTTAATTAACTAATTAACTATATAAACCATCGCTATATTGTACAAATATAGGTGGGCGGGGAAGAAAAAATTATGTTACTGATAGTCACCCTAAAATGAAATATTGGTCAAGTACTTGACAAGTACACAAATGTGTATCAGTGAACTACAACTATAAATTTTTCAATCTATTAATTACTCTGACTTGTGTTACATTTACCGACAATCTGCGGGAAACTGACAAGTGACCAATGTTTGTACAAGTTCCGACCACTTGAAGAGTATACAAAAGTGACGTATATTTGTCAAGTACACCAGTCGTGGGAATCCGGCTTAAGACGTAACATAGTTGGCATCAGCTTCTCAACATACAATAGATAAGAACCTCTCCAACCTACAAAGTGACTACCACGATATGCGTATCAACAAACAGATTGAAATGATAATTCTAAGTAACCCAAACGGTTACTAAGAGAAACAAAGCATAAATATCGGAAATATTTTATTTTTGGCGATTTATCACTTTGAGTCCAGAAAAAATTTCCTAAGACTTAAAGAAATAGAAATGGCTGAGGAATCAAGACTTTAAAAGTAACTTTATAATTATGTTTCATAAAATACGTAAAAAAATACTTACAAAAATTAAAAAAAAAAATTACTCCATAAAAATCAAATTTTTATTACAAGTAATAAAACTTAAGTGTGTTAATAGAGCTTTTTTGATAATTTATACAACAAATGAAATTCAAAACTATTAAATTCTCGTTAAACTTTAATCAAACTATGATTATATTAAAGATATTTTTTTTTTGCTACTATCTGCAATATTTAAATCTGCATAAAGAATTAGTTTAACTGCAGAGTTAATGAAATTTGGTCTAAAAACTATTTTATAGCTATTGCCTAGCTGTTGATAATGACAGGGCTATCATTTTTCAGTTCACAAAAACANAGCTGTTGATAATGACAGGGCTATCATTTTTCAGTTCAAAAACTCTAAATGATTCAGGCAGTTTTGTTACAAGTTCAAACTAAATTCAAAATTAAACAAAAGTTTTGGTATACTTTATTGATACGCCCCAAAGCAGACAAACGGTGTATTTCTATACTCCTGAATTGTTTATACCAAGTAATGCAAGTTACATAGGTCTAACTCTAGATTAAGAAGATAATATACAAAGTTTGAAAAATTCAAATGAACTTGACTCCTAGCTCAAATTCACATATTAGTCATTATGTATAACAGCAAGTTTTGAATGGACAACATGAATCTTTTGTGAAGGTTGAAGTCTCTATATAATGGATTTCTTCAGTAATGTTTTTTTTTTTAAATAATTTTTGCTAATAATAATTTTGTGATAATTGTTTAAATGGAAATTTTTATTTAATATTTTTATCTTAGTATTTGAGTTTTTAAATTGTTACCCATTTATGTTTAAAAGTCAATAAACTTAATTTATTAAATTTGTATCCATAATAAACTTATTTTTCTTTAATTTTAAAGAAACTAATAGATTTAAACTATTAATAAAAATAATGTTACCGTATATATGATCAATTTTAAACTTTCATGAATCACTTATTTATATTGTTTTATTAAATTTGATAGTAAACTATAATATTTAAGATATATATATATATATAAATACTATCACTTCATTGTTTTACAATATAATTATCCAAGAATAGTTTTTACAATATGTCATATTTGTTTTTAATTAATAGAAATATGATGTTAAATTGTTTTATAACCAATTTTTATGAATTAATAAGAGAATTTTTGTCAATTTAAGTCAATTTTTATAATGAAACAAAAAATTTTATATTTAGCTTGTGTTTTTGAGATATAACTCCTTAAAACTATTTTCATTCTTAGTTTTAAATAAAAATAATTTTTCATTAATATTTGTATAAAATAATACTCAACATTAAAAAATAAATGAATAATTTTTAAGGAATAATACTCACTGAATAAATATAGTTTAATGTAACAATAAGTAAAAAGTAAAAAACAAAGATGAAACATTAAATTTTGTTTTTTGTAATATGATTCACTAATAAGATTTAAACTGCAATAAAATATATAGTTTCAACGCTTAATAGTTTATTTTAATTGAATCAACATGTCATGTTTTTCAAAAAATAAAATTTATTGTGTGAACCCTTTTGTAATATTGAAACAATGAAGAAAATTATGTTTAAAAGTAAACTTACAGAAAATGTTTTATAAATATTTCAAATTCATTTAAAATTTAAATATAACTATGATGAAACTTTTTTTACCAAAACACATAAGTATATTGACGATATCGTACAAAAACTGAAAGTGATGTTCATTTTTTTCCTTATGATTCTAAGAGTGAAACTTTTGAAAAAAAAATTATGTTTTATGTTAATCTCATAGAATTTATAATGTTCAATTTAACTTTTATAAGATTACAGATTTTATTCAGTTTTAAATTATAGTAAAAAATATATTATGATTATATGCTCTGTGTTAGCGAGTGTATTACATAGAAATCAAAATAATAATAATTCAAAGTGCCGGCTATCGCCTAGTATCTAATATGAAAATAATTTTATCAATTATCTAAGTGATAATAAAATAATATTACCTAGAAAACGCAAACTATATATGTGTTAGCGATGATGATTGTTCTCAAATACGTATAAACGAATTTTTAATAATATTGTGACTTTATTAATTAAATATAATTTAGCTGTAAATGAATATTTTTTATTTTAATCATGGTAAACTTATTTTTTTTTGTGTTTATCAATTCTTTTTTAGGTCTTCCAAGACCAATTCTATTTAACGACACGTCAAAGATTAAGAATCGCTTATAACTGAAAATTTCCTACACTACTACCCTCAAAAATCGAAAAAATTTCTTTCATTTCTAGTAAATAGAGAAAATTCTTCAAAGGATTAAAATTTTTTGAAATCTGTAAACGTAGACATTTATTATAATTTTTCACTTAAAACTTTAATCATTTTTTTAAAAATGATTGAATCAACACCATTGTTTTAAATATTCTTTAGGTATTTTATTTTCATTAGGTAATTTTTTTTGAAAATTTGACCGAATTACTCTCCAAAGAGGGTTTTAAAAAAGCAATTTTTAATGAAAAGTTAACCTTTTCAACATGGCTTTCAAAAATGTTCCGGAAATATTCCTATCTTCAATCATATCTTTAATTAAAGCTTATGGTACATGCTCTAATAAAAATACTTTTCCCGATTGTATTAAGACACAATTGTCTTCTATATATAAATAACCCCCAATGTTAAAGAAACGTGCGTTTGCATTAAGACACATGTAACTAGTCTTTCTAAAATACTGTTTTTTTTAATTTTAACTAAATGGGAAAGGTTTCTTCTATGTTTTTTAATTGGAGCCAAATTTGTACGCCACTGCTTTTTAGCGATACAAACCGTTTTAATTTTATCAATTCATAACAGAATATCATATTTTATTCTGCAATAGTACGATTATAATGATAATGGCCACTATACATCTCAATTTTTCTAGGTCTTTAATATAATCAAATATTAATTTGAATTATTTACGCTTTAATAAATGAGGTGATTTTATTTTCATAACTACCAGTAGAACTAAGTTTTTAAAAAAAAAAAATAAAGAAAAAAAAATATTCAGAACATCTTTTATCAATATTGATAAAAATCTCATTTTTTCAAATTATGAGAATACCTACTGCGGTTTAATAGACGATATTGTCGTTAGGAATAATTTAAAAATCACAACGATCAAATTTATGGTGCTATAATGTGAATTATACGCGTATCAGATATGTGCGTTATCAATTTTAAAAAATGGCGACAGAATCTTATGCTCAGGAAATATTATTTGCTTGTAGACATGAAGTATAAACTATGTTGCGGCGTTTATCAATGGAATTTAAGCCTACCATTTCGATTGAAGTTGAACATTTGTGTTTAAAAAATGAATAATTTGCTTGATTTTTAAGTATCTGAACATGTTAAATTATGGACTATAGTGTTTTCAAATTTGATTATTTCTTTTTTTTTTGCTAACAAAACGTTTATAGTAAACTAATAATTAACATTAAATTTAAAATTGCACAATAATGTTTTACGCTATTATATCACTGATGTGATTTTTATTTAAATGATCAATTATGAATTTTGTGTCTTAACTCCAAGTATCTTACTTAACTATTTACTCTAATTGACAGGAGTTCTCACAAGGTACTCTATTCTTTTTACATCTAATTTTATAAGAAAAGTTTTAACAAAATTTTAACTATGGTATTGTTAGTAATTTTAGTTTATAAACAATCATAGTCTGTATGACCATCGCAATCTTCTTGTTTATTTATTAATTAACCGATTAAATTTAAATTCTATGTATATTTCAATTTTGATAACCAATATATAAGCAACAACAATATCAAAGTTTCAAAAATTGGAAGGTACCCTAGGTTAAAGCAACAATGCCAAAAAAATTTCTCAAATATTGTTTAACATTTAATTAATATTGTAAAATAAAATGTACCTATACATCTATATAAATAAACATTAATAATTAAGCAATCGAGGGATTTAATTATTAAAAAAAAATGTATGACTCTCGTAATGAAATATTATGTTACTACAATTTAGATGTTAAATAAATTCTTTTAAAATACAACTAAAAATAATATTCATTCTTACATACTGTCAAAGTATATGTTTTGTAAGCTATGAATTGAGCGTTTCCTCCTTTAATTTAAGAATTTTATTGATGAAAAATTTGAGTTAAGATGCAGAAAAAAATTCTAAACAGTACTGTATTTATTGATCTTAGATTTTTAAATGTGGTACAAATTGTAAACTTTAATTATTAATTAGTTATAAAATATTTTTGAGAACTTGGAATCATTGAAATTTAATTTCAGTATATTTAAAAATGATCACACTCACTCAAAAAATAATTTTTATATTTTTAACAACTTTGATATTATTTAAGCTTTTGCTAAAATGTGGATATCAATATTTCATAAAAATTATTTACTTTTAATTTTTAGGTTTATTAATATGGATAACATTAAAATTGAGCCACTAGAAAATAACGATGATTTACCTAGGTATGGTATCTTAGTAAAATTTTACAGTGGTTCTCAAACTTTTCTTAATTCAAGGCTTCCATAAAATAGTAATATTTAATCACACTTGCTGTGAAATGATATTATTATTTTGTATTTATTAAATAAAATCAATGTAAGGGTTGGCAAAAATAACATACTATGTAAATATTCATAAAAAAAAAAAAATTCTAAATCTATTAATATAATTACTTGTCTTCACAGCACATTTTTACGCAAAAAAAAAATGTAATCCAAAAAAGTGATATGTAAGAATTTTTTGGATTTTACCTTTTTTTGCAAAATAGCATACTATGTAGTAATCTTATAATTAAAAATCAGATAAAAATTTACAAATGGCAACATAGCCCATTATTCTTACAGACCCTTCAAATAATACTTTTGTATTGTAAAATTATTTTTTATTACATTGTATAGTTTGGGAACTACTGTGATATAGAATTATAAAATGTTTAAAAATATGTATTTTACTCTATTTTTTAGCATATTATGGGTTGAAAATACAAATAGTAGTAGAGCATGGTATACAGCTGATGAAAATTGCGTATCTCTAGTAACAGAAGATACCAATAAGATTATTAAGTTAGAAACCGATGTGTTGATTGATTGCTCATGGCAAAGTTTTTTGGAAATATCAAAAGAAACACCACTTCAAAACAATGATCTTTTATTACATAATACTACAGAATATCATATTCAGGTATAAAATATTGATTTTATTATCTATTAGCTTCATTATGCAGAAAAAATTCATTGTTTTGTGTTATATTTTATATTATCAATTACTGTATTAAATACTTAATAGTATATTAATCTATTGATAAAAGTTTAATGTTGAATATTAGAATTACTTGTCAAATACCATAGAAAATCCTTTATAATAATGTTTTAATCTAGGACTTAGAAATTTAGGTCGATATTCATAGTAGTAATTTATATATATTAGGATGATTATTAAACATAATTTTACCTCAAATTAGCCTTAAATTTGTATTGATGCTTTTAAAAATGTACTATTGAAAATTTGAGAACTATAAACATATGTCTCAAGCTTCTTAAGTCGAGTAAAAATACAATTTTTTTTTTTTTTAAATAATTGAGATTTTCACCATAATTTTTTTTCTATTTGTTTTATAATTACGATTTTACTACTCATAAATCAAAAACTACTCAGCATAATTGGTATTAATAGTAAAAAAATATATAAATTCAAAATTTCTATATAAATTTCTAGGTTCTATCACTGAGTATTTAGCTAAATCAGTATTGTGACTGGCAAGAAAGTAAGCAAATTATTTCTATAAATAATTTAGGTCATTAGCTACCCTTAGACAATTTATAATTTTTACTATTTTTATTTAACTATGAATGTATAAAAAAATTGTACGAAATCAGTTTTTAAATCATGAAGTTGATGGGTTCCCAATAATATTTAAAAAGAAGAATTAATAGAGGGACATTGTAATGGCTCTAACTTATTTTATTTTATTAATAAACGCACATCCATTAAACACTACGTGGTAACAATTTTTTAATAGGCTGCACTAATACCACCTACTTTGTATGTTAAAATATGCTGTTATGCTATTAATAAATTATTAAAAATATTTTTTAGTCTTAAATAAATATTTTTAATATAATTTTAAATATTATTAGCCATAAGTGATCAATTTTTATTGTATATTATTCAATGTAGTGTACTTTTTGTTGTTGGAAACAATGGTATAATTAATATTTACATAGTGTAATTAGTTATTTAATTCTTAATTAAGGATGCAAAATAATTTATTTTAAAGTTTTTAAGTAATTTTTTTATAGATACATAAAAAAGTTTGTAAATTTTATTACTTCAAAATTATATTAAAATGTTATTATTTTAAAAAATTATTTACTTCTAGGGTAGTGTTTACCAGTGCCATGCCAAAACTAAAAATATGGGGTAATTTGATTTAAATGATTAAATGATTTTTTTTTAATTTCTTCTATTTTTTTTTAATCATTATTTTTTAATAGCATACTCATATATTAAAAAAATACCGGTAAAAACAATTAAATTTCTCTAAGTAGAAGTCTTTTTATAGAACTTACATTTTAATTGAATTAGTTCAAATAAAAATTTATAGTTGAAAATTGTACATATATATTTTTGAAATCTTCATAATATTTCTGAATTATAGGTTTTATTATGATTGTCATAATAAGTTGATTAAAAAAAAAATTGTGAAGATTTCAACTTTTTTTAAGACATTTTTTTTCAATTTTGAGGTTGTGAAGAATGTATTAACATTGACTTATTAGATTCAAATTTTGCACAATGTATTTTTATTAGCATCAATATAAATTTCAGAGGAGTCTAAGTAAAATAAAAATATTGTTCTTTAATGACTACACTAATATGTCTATTGAAATTATTCTAGATAGATAAAAATTTGTGTCAGAATGTTTTTATTTCAGATTTTTATTACACGTGGTCCATAATTGTTGTTTAATAAAGGTACAGAACGTCAATTGCTAAGTTGATCTCTTACTTAGCAAACAGAATTATCCATATTATTTTTATTTTATAAAACGATTCTACAATTGTGTTTTTTTTAATAAACAAAGTTCTGTGTCTTTATAATAATTTAGAATATAAGCATTTTTTTACTTAAAAAACATAATATTTAATACAATATATTAATCATTTTTGATAGGCCTATATTTAGAAATTGTGTAGCCAGAGTTAGTTGTTCAGGATAAAAATACAGACTAAAAGCCATCTAATAAAATGTTTAAAAACAATACTGTAGTCTGCTTTAATTTTATAATGGAGACTGAGTATTTGTCTAACCAAACCGGATACCCGGAAAATCTCTAGCTAGGTTGCTAAATATCATCACCAAATTTTTTTATTGCGCTTACCATTTAAAAAAATAATACACTAAAAAAATAAAGAAGTTATCAATGCATGAAATTCACATTTTCTAATGATAATTTCAAGGCTAGTATTTTATCCAGTGTCACATCTCAACCCTGCACATGAATTAAATTTGGCCTTGTTCTTAAATAGTGTATGGATTCAAATATTATTTATTTTTTTGTTTAGCCATCAGATCAAAATACAAAAAATTCAGGAAGCTCTCAAAAACCTTTTAATTGTGATGTATGTGGTGAAAATTTCAAGTTAAATTTTGGTCTTAATAGACATATAAAAAAATGTCACCCTCAACAAAATAAATGTGTCAATTGTGATTTATATTTTGAAACTGAAATAGAAACTGATCAACATATGAAATCAGTACACAATGAAGTAAAAAAAGATAATAAAAGCTCTAGTAATTTAAGTATAAAATTACAGAAAACTAATGGAGTATGGCAGAGTAAATTACAATCTTGTCATTCGTGTAATGTATGTAGTAAAGAATTTTTAATTGAAAATGATTTGAAACAACATATGTCTACCCATCAAAACTCTCATATGAAAAAACAATGCCAAATATGTTTAGAGAATTTTTCAAATAATGATCTAATGATTCATATGCAACAAGCTCATGGAAACAATAAAATATTCAAATGTAAAAACTGTAATATTAAATTTAGCGATGAAAGTTATTTGAATTGTCATTTAGAACATTGTACAAAAAAATTCATAAATATTTGGGAAAAGTTTAAAAGTGCATCAAAAAATACAGAAATAAATATTGAAAACAAGTGTAATGTATGTAATAAAATATGCACCACGCCACATTATTTAAAACTTCATTCCAGAAAACATTTAAATATAAAACCACATAAATGCAAATTTTGTCATGAGTCTTTTTTTTTAAAAAGACATCTATTAAGACATGTGAGATTAAATCATAATAAAGTAACAAAACACTTCCAACATTTTAACTTTCATAAAAATAGTTTATCTAATGATAATATTTGTTTATCAGAGAATGAAACTTTTAATGCTAATAACTCAAGTAATAACCAACTAGAATTTATTAATAATTCTTGTAGTGAATCTGATCAAAATAAAACTTTTAGTAAAGTAGTTAAACAAGAAGATGAAGAACAAAAAAATGATGCTTGCTCATATTTGGTTTTTGATGGTTTATTTAATAAATCAAATATTAAAACTGAAAATAATATAAATTCATCAGTATCGTCTAATGTTGAAAAGGTCAAACCTAAATCTTTACCAACCTTTGAATGCACTCTTTGTAAAGAACCGTTCTTTTGTAAACATGGCTATGCTTTACATTTGAGCTATCATTCAACATTATGCAAAGCTAGACCTTTGGAATGTATTGGATGTGAGATTCAATTTCATTCTGATTTAGAGCTAAAACAACACATGGAATATCACAAACAAAATTTTAAATTGTCCAATAATTCAAATTCAATTAAACCAAACAATAGTTTACTTATTGTTTGTGAAATATGTGGTAAAAGAAATAGAAATTGGTTTCAAATGTTTATTCATCACAGATCACATACAGGATTTAAACCTTTTCAATGTAACTTATGTGATTCAGCTTTTAGTTGTCAATCAAATTTATTTAGACATCAATATGGTAAACATAACATTTTAAAAAAATCAGTTTCAAAACTTATGGAAAATTTGAACAGAATGAATCATGATGTTGATTTGATTGCTAATAACAATATTCTTAATAGTATAGAAGTAAAAAATGAAATAATTGCTACTAGTTCAACTAATGATTCAACTGTCATTAAAAGCATAAGACCTAAAAGATCTTGTACTAGTCTAGACAAAACTTTATCTATACACTCAAATAATGAACTCGTACCCCCAAAAGTTATTGTTAAGTTATTTGAATGTAGGTATTGTAGCCAGACTTTCTCTTCTAAAGGATGCTGCACTAACCATGAAAAATCCCACACTCATTTTGCAAATTCATCAAATTCACATGATACAAATAAGTTCGAGGAGGTTGTTCAAAACAAAAATGTCATAAGCAATCCTGATAGTACCGAAGAAGCAAATTTAATTTCTACTGATATTCATACAATAAACAAAGTTGTATTTGAAGATAAATCAATAATATGTCCTAAGTGTAATAAGACATTTGAAAATTTATACTCTTTAAAAAAACATATGACTTATCATGTTGGTTTAAGGCCTTATAAATGCCGTTATTGTGAAATGACTTTCAAAAACTCAGGAAATAGAGGACGTCATGAAAAAACGCATCTCAGTAACTTGAAATATGAATACACAAGTACAACTATTGATGTACCAAAAACGACCAATTATAATCCAACTATGAATACTTCAGAAAACTTTAATAAAATATTGATAAAAAATTGTTCTGTATTTGTTTGTGATGTTTGTGATGAAAATTATTCTAATCCTTTGCAATTATTTGATCATAGAAAAAGTACTCACCCTGATATTAAACCTTGTAAGTGTTCTATTTGTGGAAAATTATTTACTTGGTTGTATAACTGGAGGAGACATTTAATAACACATAGTTCTAAAAATCAAAAAGAGAACTGTTATTATTATATGACTAACTCTAAACCTACTTCAAAACATAGAGCAAAACCTGTTCTAAATAGTAGTAATATTATGTATAAATGTCGTCATTGTAAGAATGGATATAAGAAAATAAGTTACTGGCATAGTCACTTGTTGAAAAGTAAAGAGTGCAGACGTCACTGTAACCGTAATATGCCTGAATTTGCTACAAAAGAAGCTGAAAAACGCTTTTTAAAATCACAGCAATGGATTTGTGATATCTGTAATGGATCTTATAGTTGTTCTTCTAATTATTGGGCTCATCGTAGAAATATTCATAATTTAATTGAAAAAAACGGTGTCAAACATACAGTAAAATCCAGTAAAAGAGCTTTAATTACTAGAAAATCTAAAGTTATAATAACTGCAAACATAAAAAAATCTCACTGTGAGTTATGTGGTATGATTTTCAATTCCAGAAATACTTTTTTGAAGCATAGATCAAGAAAACATCCAGAACTTAAAGATAACACTGATATAAAAAACAAAGAAAAAAAATCTTCAATTAATAAAGAAAAATCGCCTATTCATTTTAAAAATTGGAAACAACGTGAAATTGAACCCGCAAGTAAAAATATTGATCTAAATCACAGTTGTGGGGAATGTGGTAAGAAGTTCATTTATTTAAATTCTTTGAAAAACCATAAAAAAACTCATAAAAAGAACTCGGTCAATGAAGTTTATGAATGTAAAGATTGTGGTCAAAAATTTGATACAAATGCTGCTTTAGGAATGCACATTTTAGATTATCATGTTTCTAATTCTATACAAAAACCTGTAAGTAATTCACTCCCAAAAAAATCTTCAAGCAATAAAAAATACATCAAAAGACAATACAAATGTGAAATTTGTTCCAGAGTATACAATAATTTTAAATTATTAATATCACATAAAAAGTGTCATTCAAGTAAAGCTAATAAAATGTACAAATGTAATAAGTGTGTCCTTTCTTTCTCTAGTAGTGGCAATTATTGGAGACATATGAGAAATAAACATGGGAAATAATTATCTGATAAATTATTTAATATAATATAAATATACTTATATCTACTGTGTAAGACTAGATATGTTTAAAAATTAATTTATGTAACTTATTCTACAAGAAACTTATATTTAAGAATAGTAAAGTTTAACATAAAGGATTCAGCTTACACAAAATGTTTTCTATAAATATCACTGAATGTATATTTTAGAAATTTTATTTAACAAGGAATGTATCCATTACTAAAATAGTTATATATTGTAATTTTAAGTTTGTTAGATTCTACTAAGAGAAAAGTGTAAAAATCAGATTGACAAAAATAACCAATCGATCATACTATATCTATTTTTTGTGTTTAAAATTTATATAACTTATTTATTGAAACTTTTACATTTTACATTTTTTAATATTATTTTTTGTTTGTTCCATATTTATTTTGTAAGTTTCATAATTTATTGTTTTAACAATAATTTTTTTCAATTATCAAATTAAATAAGATCAGTAATTTTAAGTTGTTGTTTTTTTAAGTATTACTATTTTATGTATCTATTAAATAGCATTTATTATTATTAAGAAAACTCCATGTTCAATTATTGTATTGAAAAATTCTTAAGAAATCTTTGTGAAATAAAACTACTTATTTTAATAAATACAAATAAAACGGCTATTAATTATAAATTTTATTTAATTTCTAATGAGATATTATTTTAGGATAAGGGTGGCCGAACTCAAGTAGTTGGGATTAAGGCGAGGAAATTGAAGAAGAAAAAGAATGAGATATTATTTTTAGTTTTATTCTCTAAGTTATGAAGTTATCTAAATTTGAACCATAGGCATAAGTGGTCAATTTTTTGAGGGATTTAATTTAATTTCTTCCTTCCAAAAAATAATTTCCATAAATCAATGCATGTAATTTTGTTACATTACTGTGAGGGTATGCTCCCCTCTCATATCGATGCCACTGTGCTGAAAGAATTTTTAGCTGCAATATTCTGAATTTAAGTCCCATATTGTAAAATAATTATTCAAAAAAATTATTATTTTTTTATTTATAATATTTTTAGATATATAATATGTATAACAATTTTTTATTTACATTAGTGTAAACTAGTAATATTTGTTAGTAAATATGAAAATACCAATATCACTTCTTAAATTATAAATCATTTTGCGTTTCCACTTAACAGATTTTAATTTAATTTCAAGATTCCGTCCTTTTAACTAAGTTGCATGTCAATGAATTCTTAATTCTCATTGGACCGATTTTGTTAAGCTTCA
The DNA here is from genome assembly GCF_025091365.1 of Daktulosphaira vitifoliae. Classification (NCBI taxonomy): domain Eukaryota; kingdom Metazoa; phylum Arthropoda; class Insecta; order Hemiptera; family Phylloxeridae; genus Daktulosphaira; species Daktulosphaira vitifoliae. The sequence continues at coordinate 33,409,050 of NW_026099575.1, forward strand.
TATCAAACTAATCCAATATTAATCTATTTGAATGAATTGCTCCCGAAAAAACTACCTTTTAAATTCAGAAAAATCTCAAAATTACCCAACCGTTAAAAAAAGAATTTTACAATTTTTTCCTTGCGTTTTAAAATTATTTATTAAATACAGTTTTTAATGAAATTTATATAGTTAATACAAGTGATATCAAGATATCTTTTCTTATACTTTTTATGAAAATTCATTGAAAAACTTAAGCACAGACGATTGTTCTACTATGAGAGATAAGCTGTTCACACAAAAACATCTGATTCATTCTGATTTGGTTATGTTGTTAATTTTGATCAGATTTTTAAAAAAACACGTTTAAAAAAAAACTTGTTTAAAACATAAGAGTAAGATTAAAATGTTCCTTAACACCGATGTAAAATTTTACATTTTTGTTATTTTTAACAAGTTAAACCACAATTTTTACATATTGTTTTTTTTTTGTTAGTTACAAAATACTCACGAAGAGAATAAAGCATCACCATTTTTGTATAGTACAATTTTTATTTAAATATTTGTTTAGTGGTCCCCAGTAGTATACGTATTTATCATTTTAGATATGATTACCAATTAAGAAGTCAATCATTATAATAATACAACAATTATATGCTTTTGAAAAATATACAGAATGGAACAGATCTAAGTGATAAATTCTATAATTTTTAATACAATTAACATTTCACTGCAATATTTTTAAAAATAATTTATGCAAACTTAGAATTCATTAAATCATATTTTTATTATTTGTTTAATGAAAATATTAAACAATATTTTTATTTAATTTTAAATTTTAAAATAGACAGTTTTTAGAACTTTTCCTTCAAATATAATTAATGGGATTATTATTTTTTTTATTAGGGATTTATTTTATTACTTTAAAAAATACAATAAAAGTATTTTTTTTTTTTAATTTTGAATTAATCATTTTTTAGATTTCTTTTTCAAAAATATTTAATTAATCGATAACAATTTTAGGACAAATATTTATTAAGTTAAAAGGATTTAAATATATTGAGTGGGTATGTAGCACGGGTGGAATTCACATATATTTTTACAAACAATACCTTCTTGCGCTCAATGTTTCAAAATAATGTTTTTTCTATCATATTATTAAATTAATAATAGAAAATCTTATTTAAGAAAATTTAATTTAAGGTTTTAAACTTTGAAGGGACGAAGAAAAATTATGTAACCACATATTTTGTTTTTTAAAACATATAATTTTGTTCTTCATAAAAATTAAACTTCTGTTTCTGAGTTTCTGAGAAAATTAATTTTTCTATATGATAATTTCTTATTAATAAATTGAAATAGGTCGAGATAACAAGTTTTAAAATTTATAGAAGAATTATTATTTTTAGATTTTATTAATCCCTTTTGATGATATTTATTAATTTTGTTACTTTTTTATTATTAAGATGTAATGAGTACTAAGTAGCTAATAATATTATTAGGCTTAGGGACTTATACTATTTGTATATATTTACTGGACATTGTAAAACATAGCAGAGAAATATATAAATACGTTTCAGAATACAATGAGTTCAAATATGTAATTTTATATTGATAAATATATTGCTATTTCTACGTTTATTTCGCATATTTTTTTAATTTTGATGAATATTAGTATTTTTAATAATAATAAAAAAAAAAAAATTTCTATTTTGTATTTGAAAAAAAGATTAGCTTCAGTATATTATGCTCAGAAAATATATTGAGTAAATAATATGTGTTTTAGTTTTCCCCGCGAAAAACTATGTGTTAATCGGCTACAAAGTTAAGTTTTTGGGTTGAAAGATAAATTTACATCCGATTAACACGTTTTATTTTGTGTACGATGTGAACAATAAGAAGGAAGTAACAATTGCTGCTTCATTTAATATCCATTGATAGAGCAGGAGAAATTTTTTTATTATATTTCGAAAAAATAAAGAAAATTAATCATTATAAGTTATAAGTATATTGGCGCGCAACATTCTTGGGTTGGTAAATCATGAATGTGTTTTTCCTTAATCGTCTGAAAATAGAAATATTTTTAAATCTTCATTAAATTCAAATCCAATAGCATTAAAAGCATCCTCAAAATCGATTTTCCTTTTTTCTAGTGGCTTCCTGAGACAGAAAATTATAGTTTCTCCAGGTAAAACATCCAAATTTAACGAACAAGCCGCGGCGTTAATCTCAGATGGATCATTTCGTTTCACTTTATCGTTTATCATTTGTTATATTCACAATATTGTTATTTGAATCTCTTTCAAATAATTCACTGAGTTTATATTGAACCCCTTCAACTATCACATAGGAGTTTGGTTGAGATAATATTAGATCACTCCAAAGTGAATTATGTCGAGAAAACATAATAACATACAAAATAAAACGTATTATTGAATCATTTTTTAATTAGCTTGAAATTTTATATTACTAATTTCTTTTGCTATTTTAAAATGTTAAAAAATCTATAGTGAAAACTATTATTCACTAAACATATTGTTATTATAAAATAAAATATTCTTTCATTTTTTAAAAATATTAATAGACAATATTCCTATTGTATAAACTGTCTTTTATAAATTGTATTTAAATAAAGTATAATGCTTTATCATTTTTCAAAGGCATGGAATTAAAATACCAAATACAGTTTTTTTATTATAAATCACACTAGATAACGATATAGTATTAAATCTAAAAAAATATTCAAATGAAATAATTTATTTCTGTTTGAGTTCATTGTTAAAGTTTCCGTGTAATTATCCAACTGGGAATTAATTGCAAACAGCGTAGATGAACATCAACGCTAAGGTGGCGACTGAATGATCCACTGCGCCACACCAAACATCACTACGCCTCATAAATATAGAATTAAATATTTTGTCATACATGAAAAATTTATTTAAAATTTGAAGTTATAAAGTTAGTCAAATACTTAAATATTAGAGGTCATTTTTTATAATTTTACATAGAATTTTCTACAAATTAATATAAGCTGGTATGGATAGATAAAAAAAAATTTATTTGAACAAGTGTAATCTCATAAAGAATTACTTATAAAAATAGTTAAAGACGCAGTTTTAAATAGCTTTTATTTTCATAATTACTTTACCAACTTAAAATTTCTGAATTTGTTTTTACAAAATTTAATAGTCACTATATGCAAATGGTTGATATTATATTTTCTGATGTTATACACATTTTTTAGCTTAGCATCATTATCCACATGAAATAATAATGTTTTATTCATTTACACTAGAAAAAATAATATTTAACAATAAAGGAAGTTTATTCTTATAAGAAAATGCCGTTTACGAAATAATTTCTTGAAAATCATTTTTTTGTTGTGGGTATTTTCAAAGACATAAATATGATTGATAAGAAAACAAAAAAACAAATGTGTTTTTCTCTAAATGAACTTTTTACACTGTATTCAAATCTAAAATTAGACTTTTTTTTCACTTCTAAATTTTGATATTATTACTAATTATTAAAAAAACCGAGAATTATAAAACAAAAATAGCATATTTTTGAATACAGTAGCCATTTCACCATGAAAACAAGTCTAGATGTCAATTTTTTTTTCATATTAAAGTATATTACATAAGCAATAATTTAATATATATATAATATTATCAGACTTTCTGGAACACTTTCAAAAATTAAGTTGAAAAGTTAATTTTTTGTGAAGTTGTCAGTTTTTATTCCCCCTATGTGGGCAGGTAAAGTGTCAGATTTATAAAAAAATACACAAAATGATAGGTAAATACCTAATGTATCTAAAAAAAAAAAATTATATTGATTTGGTCATTTTAAAAAAAATTTAATTAACAAAAATTGAATAAATTTCAAAAATTAGCGATTTTTAAATTTGTAATTTTTTGGAGACTTTTTCAATTTTTGAGGAAATGTCTTCGACTGGATACGATTTGTGATCTTTTGACTTATCGTTGAAAGAAATTGATTCGGTTACATTTGAGAAAAAGTGGTAACAGACAAAAAAAAAACACATCATAGTAAAATTAATACCTTCTCAGCTTTCTATCGATTGAAAATCAATCAATGAAAGTAAACATGTTGTCTCTAATTAAATTTATGTAATTTTTTTTGTACAATTTTAAAATGGGAAAATCATGCAGCAAATAATTTTTTGTTTCGTGAGCGATCATTTTGGGGTTATTTTTATAAGTATAGGCAAGTGGCAAAAGGGAAGTCAGAAACGCTGATTGCCTCACAGAAATTTTTTTTAAATTTTGCGATACCTAAAATTTGGCTCAAACTACGTTACTGTGTGCTGTAAATTTATAACTTGAATTATTGCTTCTATTGTCATTGACAAATTATGAATTAAATATCTGCGTGTTTTAGACAATGTTTCTATAATTTTTTTAATAATCTTAATTATACTACTCCTTGTTTTATTATGTCAATTACAAATGCTTATTCAAATGTTAATAATTTTCATGGAAAAGAAATCGCGTACTATTACCAGTAAATAATTTAATAAGTGTTTATTTCTGTACTTTACATAATATGAACAAACATTTGATACCATTGGAAAATTGTAAAAAAAATTAAAATTTAACAAACTTCCAAATGCTGTATAAACGTAACTACTGAATTAAAATAAAAGTATTTGGTATCAATATTTTTCTTTAAAACTTATCTATAAAATGGCTATTTTAAAATCTTAAAAAAAATATTAATTTTTAAAATATTTTTGTAATTGTAAAAAGTAACATAAAACAAATTTTAAATATAGTTCTATATTGTAAAAATTGATTAAAAAAAAAAAAGAAAGTATAAAATGTTATGTAGATCATAAGTTATAAGAGTTGTCAGTTAGATCCGTTCCATCTTGTATATATTAAAAATAAATCGTTAAAAATATTTCATCAATAATGTTTGATTTTATTTTACAAGTTTAAATTTACTTCTGACAGTTAATTTTACAGAAGTTACATAAATTTGAAAGTTGTCATTATTTAAAAAAATATGATATTTAACTATTTAATTGGAATTATGCCTAAAATCACAATTCGTATAAGCAAATATATGTGTAGGACAGACATAGAAATTATTATTTCTATAACTATAATTTAACTATTTAATGTTTTTTTAAAAACATTTTATAACTTTTTTAAGCTATTATTCTTACACAGAAATATCCGTATCTCTATAACTCTTTGATTGAAAAGTGCGTTAGCTTCCAAGTAAACTTATTGCGCTAGTCTTAAATTAAATACATTAACATTAACAACGATAACATTTTTTTGTGACACAATAAAGGTAATCGTAAGATCAGATAATTTACCCTTTCTTCTTTTTAGAATCCATGATTGGTGGTTTTATAAATATAATTTTTTTCCCTTAGTTTTAAATGAAGCATAAATATATATATATACGTTACTAAAATTTAAGACATAATTTGAAGGATATTTATTTGATTCTGCTATAAATTTCCATCTCGTGTTAAAACAAGCAAATATAAAAATTATATAAAAGAAACTTCAAAGTTTCCATTTTATTTTATAACATTTTATTTTAAAAGCAAGAAGTTAATTATAAAATAAAGTTTAAAAAATATTATTAATAAAATATTAGAACGTCAAATTAATTTTCAATGTTTATTCATTTATTAAACTTTAAACTGCGTTTTAAATGTTTTTAAAAATACTTTAACCTTGCTAATGTAGAGATGAAACGAGTATATATTTAATGTATTTTGAAAAGCATTTCGATTACTCTGTAAATAACATCCTAAGAGAGGGTGACTTACGATCGAGCACATGGAGGAATTTTGCAAATTTCAAAGCGTTTCTCTGAAAATATCGGGTTATCATTACAGGCTTCGCTAAAAAGTTTTACAATTGCTTGCGGCATTTTCTTATGCTATCAATATTTTATTTTTATTTCATTTTTTATTATAGATCTTTTATGGAAATAGAACTTATTATTAAAAGTAATGCATGGATTCAATATAAAAATTTTATGGAATATCATATGGTTAACAAATTATTTGTTATAAATAATTGAACTTGTAATATTATAATACTTGGTATTATAGATACTTTTTTGCTTACGTTATCTTAAACAACTAATACGACATTTAACGTTTTGTTTAAACATTTCCATTAATAGAATTTATATTCTTTGCCTACCTTCTCAGTACATAAAAATACATAATATCACATTGTTTCTTTTTACAGTGTATAGTAGATATTATATTTAGATTATATAAAGGTTTATTTATACAACATGTTGTGCTATGTTTATGAATTATCACAATGGTGTGACTGGGTATTTTTCTAGGTATCCTTATCTTATTATAGATAACTTAAGTAGACTAGTATAAAATAAATTTACTAAACTGATATTGTTTCAGCTATGTATGATTTTATTCCTCGTAAATAATTGTATGTTTATCTTTTATGGAATAAGTAAAATTAAAACTATATTAAAAATATTATTAATTTAAAAAACTAAAAAATATTAAAAATATTAAAATGGAATAACTTAAATTTAAATAATTAGTTTCCTCATTTTAAGTTTTTAAGTTTTCAGCTTTAGTAAAAGTAAAAAGTAATTATTAGATTACTTTTTATCTACTTATTATATTAAAAAAGCTATAAATATTACCAATACATTTATAATTATATTCAATTATCTTGTAAGTACTCATTTTAGAAAAATAATGGTATAGTTGATTATAAATTAAATTTTATTTTTGCTAAGTAGTGTTTTATAAGAGAGAGAGAGAGGAATTAAAGTCTTCTCGTTATTTTTTTCTGTATAATTGTGAGCTTTTGAGTATGTTGCTCGTTACGTTGAAGTTCTCAAGATGGTTAGTATAATTAGCGCTAATTGTAATAATAACTGTCTTAGAAGAAATATTTAACAACAATTATGGAATAGTATATTCAACATTGTTAATATTTTGTTCAATAACTTTGTAAAATATTTTACACACCTTATTAAATTTAAACATAAATATATAAAATAGTAGATGTAAATATTTTTATTGTATAAATCAAAAGTTTTAAATGAATATAATTAATTTTTATAGATGAGGCTTAGTGTAGCGCTTTCTAGTTATTAAATAGCATTGCAGTTAGGCCATAGTGTTATTTTGATTTGGTTATCACATAACAGTGGTCGACTAGGGTGAGAGTGTAGGGGGCTCATGTTATCTCCATTTACTATCATCTCCAACTAAAATAAAAGTAAAAAGGTCTTGAATGATAAATTTGGTAAAAGCGATATTTTAGAACTCCAGGTGTTTTTGCAATCTTTTTATAATTATCATGGAATTTTTGTTTTTAATTTCAATTTTATTTTAGTAAAAATGTTATTAGTAGTATTAAAAAATTGAAGAGAGATTTTTTAATGATTATCTCTTTGCACTCCTCAAAAGTCTAGTTATGCCACTGTTAACTACAAATTACAATTAAATGTATAATCAATCAATATATTTTAGAGGTTGAATTTTAATGAACTATAAAATTCTACTAATTTGTGTATTCTATAAAAAATTTACTTCATTAAACACTTAAGTTTATCTTAACTAGAGACAGCTTATGCTTAAGAGGCACTAAAGTTTTGGTAAACTTTTTTTTATGTAGAAATTCTTAATGAAAATATTATTTGATGATTAAATTTTGTTCTAATAATTATATTGTGCTTTTTTTTTTACAACCGTTAGGTTGGTTAATACCAACTGGATTGGTATAACCTGGGAAAATTTAAGTGCAATGGTTGCCCGTTGTTGCTTTCTGCACTGGGAACATGGTGCTTTTTCGCCACCGTAGAAGCGCACGCATGGTCACCCATCCGTTCACTTACAGCGGTAGGTGTGGTTTAACACTAGAGTTTTGTCAACAACAAATGTGACCACCGCACTACACCACGCCCCTAATATTGTGCTAAAAACAATAAATAATATTAAATTAAGAAAATATTTAAATAATTTAATTATAAGTAGTGACGTTATTAAGATTTCGTCCTAGTTAAGATATACGAAAAAAAATTGTTCACGCCACGCTGCCCAAATAAAAATAAATTTTATTTTTGTAATGTAATTGTTTTTGTTATAGAAAATATGACACCAGTGATTATAAACGTTATATCATAATTCAGTTATAGTTTTAGCTTCGATGCGAAGCTGAGAAGGTATTGGTTTTACTAAGATGTGTTTTTTTTTGTCTGTTACCACTTTTTCTCAGCTCTCACCGAACCAATTTCTTTCAATGATACGTCAAAAGATCACAAATTGTATCTAGTCGAAGACATTACCCTCAAAAATTGAAAAAAATGCCCTCGTTCCCCGTAAATGGGGAAACCTCCAAAAAAATTACAAATTTAAAAATCGCTAATTTTCGAAATTTTTTCAATTTTTTTTACTTAAAAGTGCCATAACTTTTTCAAAAATGAACATATCAATATAATTCTTTTTTATATAGATGCTTGATGTCTTTACTTATCATTTGGTATATTTTTTTTGTAAATCTGACACTTAACCTGCCCACAGGGGGGGATTTAAAATGACAACTTTTTCACAAAAAATTTACTTTTTCAACATAACTTTTGAAAATGTTCCGGAAGGTCTGACACTTTTATATATATCTTAAATTAAAGCTAATGTAATTTACTTTATTATGAAAAAAAAAAATTTCGGACTATATTTTATCTTCACGGTGAAAATGAACAT
>NW_026099575.1:33417848-33443949 GCF_025091365.1 Daktulosphaira vitifoliae
TGAAAATTCTCGATTTTATTTTTTACATTTTTAACTTTATAATGCTATGACATATTGAAAAGTGTATGGATCAACATTATTTTTTTATGAGAAATAATATTTTTTAATAATCCCTTTTTTATTCGACATACTTTATCTTAATTAGGATATTAATAATGAACTAGCTAACTTTTTTTTGATAGTGATTTTAATTACTGTCAGATATCATAATACTTGATCCAACTGTGACACGTCCTCACTGTGCCGCGACCCCCCTGTGCTGGGTTTTTTATATTTGATTCCAACAAAAATAAAACTAGTCAATAAAAATATTAAGTCGATCAAAACTTATTATTTGTTCGAGTATTTTAACTTATCTTATATGTATTAAGCACTTTGTTTTTCAGATATTACAACCTGAAACAATTGGTAGTAGTAAATCTTGTAAAACATGACCAACAAATTAAAAAAATCGTCCTATTGTTAAAAAGTTCAAACCTTCTAATGCATTAATTTAAATTGCAGTAGAGCTTACGAATAAGACTATTCTCTCTGAGAACAATTTACTTATATTCAGTAGCTAAAAAAAATTGTCCTACTTTGGATGCCTAAACGAATAGCTAATGATTCATTGAGCGAAATGAGGAGAAATGAAGTGGTAACGCTTTTACCAACGTGAGTGGGTGGACAAATGGAACATTAGAAATCAAACTGATCCATACACGTGCAAATTTAATGAATTATATACAGTTTCTCTGCTGATATCAAATGAAATCAATTACTCTATTATTACTAATGAGCTAATGACATTGTCCCAATCATATCAAAAATATCTAATTAATGAATAAATAATGAATTTAATGAAGAATAGGTAAACATTTTAAACTACAAACATTTAAATATGAACAAATTAAATATTTTAATATACAATTTAAATATGAATAATTTTTACTTATAATTTTAATATAATTTATTATAACAATTTTTAATAATTTTATAATAACAAAATTAATTTCGTTTTATATTCAATTTTAATTTTAAATTATAGTTTCAACAAATATGTTTAATTGTAATCGTCATCAAAATTTACTATTAAACGTAATATACGAAATAATATTTACGTTATTGTCGGGGAAATTATTGTATGTTTGTTTGAACTTCGTAACAATCCTGAAGCGAATACTTTGTAATGGTTTGTTTTCAATTAAAATTTTAATAATTAATTTAACTTTAACTTTTGAATAATTATTTCAAATGTGATAAATTCCAAAGCTTTAAAAATAGAAAGATTGTTTCAAGTTGAATCTATCAACAATAATTTCTTATGAAACGAGTTGGTAAGAATTTTCAATTCTAGCTCATCAAATCAGTTTAAAATGGTAATTATATCATATAAATCAATTTAAGAGCTTGTTAAGTGCATCTTAACAAGCTCTTAAATTGTATAAGTATAAATAATTTCCTATAAGCAATATTGTCAACAAGGTGAAACGCATACTATATATATTTTTACAATTATGTTTAAAAATTAATGAGCCACCATTTAATAATATTTTGCAATTTTATTTTTATTTATATTCAGTGTTAGGTGTAACATAATTGAAAAATACAGTAACGAATCTACTTTAAATTATTTTAGTGTAATTTAGTTATTGAATAAAAAAGTAGTTTTATTTTAATTTCAAATATTTATTTAAAGGAATTTCTAAAATATTATCCGTTACCTCATTATGACCGATTTCTTTCAAAAGTTTGTATTGTCCTTCACTCGCTTGTTTAGTGTTTTATACAGAGGGTTAATCATAAAAAAAAATTCTAACCGCCTTCTCACTGTGTCGAAGTTAAGATATTTTTTATTTTTTTTCTAAAAATTTTCCCGTAAGTTGCCTAAAGATAATAATCATGACTCAAAAATACTATTCAAATTAATTACGTTTATTTATTACAATATAAATGTATTTCACATTAAATTTACTCTTATATTATTATTTTACAACTTAATTAAATAAATTAACTGAAATCATGGCGTATTTAAAAAAAAATACAATGTGTTATGCCTCCTTCATTAGCAGTGCTGGGTTAATATAAAAATTTTCATTGGCGTTTTTTGCTTATAATTAACTTAAAATGAGTAAAAAATGGTCGCAAAAAGCGAAGTGAAATTTTACTAAAATTATTTCTGGTATATGTGATTTAATTCAAATAAATGTCATATTTCAAATATAAAAAAAAAAACCCAGCACAGGGGGGTCACGACATAGTGGTGACGTGGCATAGTTGGATCAAGTATAATGATATCTGACAGTGATTAAAATTATTATAAAAAAAAACGCTTCGATGCAAATCTTTAGATAGTGTTTAATTTTAATAAATTGGTGGATTATTCCAAAAGCTACATGATGTGCTATTTCCTTATTAATATCCTGAATGAAAAAGGGATTATTAAAAAATATTATTTCTCATAAAAAAATTATATTGATCAATACACTTTTCAATGAGTTATAGCATTATAAAGTTAAAAATGTAAAAAATAAAATCGAGAATTTTCACACGAAAATAGCATTCGGTAGCCATTTTCACCGTGAAGACAAAATAAAGTCCGAAAATTTTCATTTTCATAATAAAGTATATTACATTAGCTTTAATTTAAGATATATATAAAAGTGATATAAATTTAAGATAAAATAAAATACAAAACCAAGAATTTTAACACAATAATAGCATATTTTTAAATACGGTAGCTATTTTCACCATGCATTCTCCTAATAAGATATTTTAAAATAAAATAAAATACAAAACCTAGAATTTTAATAGAAAAATAGCATATTTTTGAATACGGTAGCCATTTGCGCATAGAATATAAGATGTCGGAAAATTTTTTTTTTTCATTTTATAGTACATAAAATAAGCTTTAATTTGATACATGTTTAAAGGACGCAGTATTTCCGGAACATTTTAAAAAATTAAGTTGAAAAAGTTAAATTTTGTAAAAAAGTTGCTATTTTAAATCTCCCCAATGAGCAGGTTAAGTGTTAGATTTTCAAAAAAATAATACCAAATGAAAGGGAAATATCTAAGGTTTTAGTATAAAAAAAAATTATGTTGATTTGTTTATTTTTGAAAAATTTATGGAAGTTTTAAGAAAAAAAAGTGAAAAAAATGATAAAATTTACCGATTTTTAAATTTGTAATTTTTTTGGATATCTTCCCCATTTGCGGGGAACGAGGGAATTTTTAAGGGTAATGTCTTCAACTAGATACGATTTGTGATCTTTTGACGTATTGTTGAAAGAAATCGGTCCAGTGAGAGCTGAAAAAAAGTGGCAACAGACATAAAAAAAAGAAAAACATACCATAGTAAAATTAATACCTTCTCAGCTTCGTATCGAAGCTAAAATGGAATTGAAATTATGTTACTTTTTAATCATAAAAGTCTGTAATTTCATTACTTATTATATTTAATGTAATTTGTTAATAATTTATAAAATACATTTTTTTTATATTCATCAATTGAAAAAATTCTTATCTAATATTTCATCATTAATAGTAAACATAATATATTTCGTTAATTTATTATTTGTTGTTTTTTAACAAGGTGTAGTTATCTAGTATAATTATGTATTAACAAAAAAATATATTTTATCTTTTTGTCAAAGTATATAAAGTGATAAATACTCATAAATTACAGAAAGTTCAATTAAACAATGCTTCTACTTAAAGATTAACTTTTTAATTAACACTTAGAAAAATTTTTATAATTCGGCCATCTTTTAAAACAGGTATCAAGTTTTGAACAACTTAGTGATTCTAATTAATTAAAAAATTATTTGAGGTGACAGCGTTAATTAGGAGTATTTAGAAAGTAATTTATTTAGACCGCGTTGAATATTTCCTTACATTTTCGCATAAAATAATTTATCTTAATTTAGTATGTCTGTTTTAACAAGTGTTTACTAATTATTATTTTAATAATAATGATCTGTTTTACATCTTTCTAATTTCCGAATTCAAAATAATAAAGTGGGTGGTGGTTTTCTTTCACAAGTTAGGGAGTCAAAGATGGTTTTTGGCTAAGCCAATAATGGTCAGGACTGGTAATTAGGCCGGCTTGAAACCAGATACCATTAAGGAGGAAATCACAAGAAATATCTTGTGGGCACTCTGGAGCTCGAACCCGGGACTCCGTTCGCCGAAATATATGTTTCTACCCACTAGGCCAGGCTTACCCTACTAATTATTATTTTAATTATCTGTTAAAATTATAATGCCTTTATTTGCATCTTTATGGGATACGTAATTAAACATTTTGGTTTAAACAATTAGTGCACAGACAGCCTATAACTCAGTTGGGAAAACGTTGTACCTAGGTGCTATAGGTAACGAGGTTCGATGATGAACTGTATAGGTTTTACTCTAACACAAAGCTTAAACTAAGTAAACCTCAGAGAATATAAAAAGCCACTTAAACTAAAAGATTTATTTGATGAGGTGCTTAACATATTTTAAATACCTAGGTAATAAAAATTAATTTCGTATAAATTACTGAAAACATTAATATATTGAAGATAATATGAAAAATCTGTTTTTCTTTTTTATCAAATAGTTATTGTAGGATCTTTTTATTATGGTGTGATGTGTTGTGACACGTGCATTTAATGTCATTGGATAATTATATCATCTAGGTTCGTTGTTAATAAAGTAATTCGTTGTATATATTACCATAGTGATCACGTTTTAAAACTACTGTTAGACGGAAATGTCTAGCTTTGTTAAACTAACTAGTAAATGTTAAAAAAAAAAAAAAAATTATAATGGCACTATTAGTAAGTTTAAATTCGCATAAAAACAGAATAATACACTTTTTGGTATGAGTAATGTTCTAAAGTAACTTGAGTTTTAAAAATAAAAATAATTAATATTTATAAATATAATTATAGTACCAATTTATTTTATATCTGATAATAATGCTAAAATTTTGGGTAAAATAAATGCATGGTTCATTTAATGATAAAACTTTGTTAGGGAATATGTCTAAGAACGTAAAATTTCTAATTGGATTTGATTTTACTTCATGTATACGGGAATAGTTATAAAGATTACTTCAAAACTTTTATTGAGAGATTTCATATCTAATAGCATATGACTATGTACATATTTCCTCATACGTCATATTTTGATATTTCAAGCAGCATTTAGGTACATTAAAATTAAGATTGTTTTTCAATTCAGGTTAATGTACTTTAGATAAAAATAAGTTACGGCCAATACATATTTAACTAAGTGTTTCAAGTAAATCCAATTCATTATTATTGAAACTAAATACTTATTACTTATTATTAGTATTCAATTTTATATAGTCATATATCAAAAGTTCAAAACACTTTCTCGCTGTACTTTTTGATCCCATATATTCAATTGTATTGTTATAAATAAAATTTATTGGTGTAATGTGTTCTAATGCATATAAATTCACGCGCAAATGTCACTCAAATTTACATTGTAAGCTTTGTATATTCAGATTTAAGTTTATGTAACCCTAAAAATATCTTTATATGCAATTTTACAATAAAATTTTTCTTTACAAAAATGTACACAAAACTTACTAAGGGGCTTTAATTTTAAATAAAACAATATTATCTAACAAATATTTTATTATCATGAATCTATAAACAAAATATTATTTCAAATCATTATTAATAAATTAGTATACGAAAATAAAAAACTTTTATTTATGAATTTAGTAGCTCATAGAAATGTATTATTAATTAAATTTTATCGTGGAATATTTGTTTTAACTAAATAAAACTTTTCGACTATATATATATATATATATGCTTTAATCAAAAATTATTTTGCTATCGCTAGATGTTATAATCTTAAATCCATGAATAATATTGATCGTTTTTATCCTAAAATAACATAAACAATATTTACTCAAAATATTTAATTATTAAGTTTTTTAGTCATGAAAATAGGATTATGTTTTTATTTGCAAATAAAATATTGATAACTATTTGATGTAATAATTGGACTTCCATATAAATTTGACAATGGAAATATTTTAGAATTTGTTGGTACTATTTTGTAAAAATATTTTAAATTTTCAGAATTGATTTATAAACATAAAAATTGTGATCAAATTTTTAACAATAATTTAAACTAAATAAATAAGAGTGAAATCGATTTAGTAAACATAATTGAATTTTATAATTTTACTTCTTTTAATAACGGCAAAGAAATAAGTATATAATTATATTGTAAAAACTTAAAATGTTATGTTTTAAAATTATTTTTAATATGTTATAAATAGGTTTTGGAACTTAATGCAAATATAAAATTAATTTGAACTATTTCTGAGACTTAACTCCGTGAATAATTATCACAAGTGTATAAAATAACACGGGAATTTTTTTTTGTTTAAAGATAAGTGATCCCCATACTTACTCATAAACTAAATCATGAATCACTTGATTACTTTTAAAATCATAATAATTTTAATAATTTTTTTTTATTACATATAATTTATATTTTATATATTATTAAGTATTTTTTCGTATATCTTTTGAACGTTATAGAAATGTCACCTTTTTTTTAATGGAAACATATATATTTGATTACATTAAAAATAGAAGCATCCAATCCTCACCACCAGATATTATTTTATATATTTAAATAACTTTAATTTTTATTTGATAAAGTAAACTATGTCAATTGTAAAAGAAACAATAAAGAATGTGAATTTATTTTTCAAATATTGTCAAAAATCTGATATAAAACATCAATATATTTGGAAACGAAAAATTTTGGTATTTTGAATCGATAGTAATTATATTTCTGTTTCATTTCGGAAATCTCAAAGGGTATTGCATAAAATTTTTTCAATAATGATGAGTTTGTACACTTAATTTTGAAAAAATATATTTTTTTTATAGCAATAAAAAATGTTTAATATGCCATTCAAATTTATAGAAAATTATATTGCCAAATTACAGGACTGATAACAAAGTATTGAAAATGAAAAAATTATACATTAAGAAATTTTATGTAGTCTTCAAGAGATAGTTTTGGCTTCGTATTCACGAGAAATTTTTGAATCTAAACTAAATTCATATTGTTTTTCAATCTTATTTAGTAAATTACTTTATATGGAACATTAAGTGTGTTTAATAAGTGCATGCATATAATAATTATTAATATATATTTTATAAACTCTTACGCTTAGTAAATGATAAAAAGATATTTTGTCAAAAACAGCCTTTATTGACTTTTAATACCAGTAAATTAAAATTTATTAATCATGTCATTTTAATTGTAGATATACATAATTAATTTAATAAGTAGTATTATTGGTTTTGTCTTTATTATTTTATTGTAGTTAAAGCCTACCCTAACAATGATTGATCCTCCTGAAAATCTCTGTACTAAAGAATAAAATATTAATTAGTAAAATTTTAGTTGAAAAAATTTATTATAATTCAATGTTACTTCAAACAGTTATATAACCATAAAAAGTAACCTTCTTTCAAAAAATTGTTTATTTACAAACAATGATTCGTTTTTTAACAACCATTATTGTTAATGAAATATTTTGCAATTAAGAAATAAAAAAGTAAGTTTTAATCAAACTAAATTGATAAATAAAAGTTTATGTAATTAAAACTTATAAAATTGATTAATTAATTAATGTCGACCTAATTAATTGATTCTCATTTTTAACTTGTGACAGAAAGCATGTTCTATTTTCCAATTACTTGAATTGGTTTAGCAAATCCATAGAAATGTGTAATGGAGTTCAAATCAGTCATGCGAATGATTTAATAGAGAATTGCACGAGGAATAATCGTAATTTCAATTAAAACAATCAATCATTCATGTTTGTTCTTATTTTGATAAAATAAAAAGCTTATAAATTCCTCACCATATAAAAATATTAGGGTATTTTAATTAAATTTGTTCTCGGTGCGTAAAAACGTCATAGGTGCGTGTGCACGTTAGATTGACAGACAAATGTTATTGGCTTTTTGTTTTTGTTTCAATATTTGTATTGGTATATCAAATCATAAGCCGAAATTTTTGGATTACATGTACTAATGTCAGTGACCAGATTGGAATAAACAATGATGCAAAATAACTTTTTATTTTTTTCATGATTAGTGTTTTTTGTCAATTGATCACTTTATCATTTTAAGCCAGACAACGCATGAAAATAATATCTGTCCTTCAGCCCACAAGGTTTTATAAATTAGGCACAATAAAAAAACTTACTGAAATATTTTATTACGAATACAATAGTAATTCATATATTGACAATATCGAACATTTTTTTGGCTACACGCCCGCTTCTATTCAAATATTACGATAGTTAATAAGTAGTATAATAAACCGATTGTGATCATGTTTTGTCATTTCAAATAGGAATATTTATGAATTAGAATAATAATAATAAGTGTATATTCATGAACATTAGAAATTTCAATGATCATATTAAATTAGAATAAACATAGCACTTGCGTTTATCTTTTACCTACAAAGTTACGGAGGAAGTTAATCCATTAGGAGAAATTCCTTATACCATATTTATTTGATTTGTTGATCAGATTTGATCAAAATTATGTACGTATTTAAATTACTCAATTTAAATTGAGAGTTAATATAGTGACATGAACTATACACTGTTTTAAGATCTTTAAGAGTACATATTAACTATATAGGTTAGACCACATAGTTCAACATACAAATTGCATTAATTTTGGGATTGGCTTTAAGATATAAGTTCTTAGAAGCTTGCTTAATAAACTTCTGGATTGTGTACACTATAATATTACCATTGAATGTACAATATCATTGCAATGCAAGTATTATGTATGTGTTTATACATAATGATATTACTTTAATAGTTATCCTTGTTAATATTAGCTTTTGATGAGTATATCTGTAAAATGTTTGAGAATAATAGAAGCGTGGCTTTCATGTTTCATGGGAGTAATATTATTTTGTGTATGATGAACCTTATTTACATACTACTATAAACATACCGCACCTCAATGAAATCAGATTTTGTTTTATTTACTTAAATATACGTGCTGAAGTTCAAACTAATAAATTGTGAACGATTTGTTGGTTTAAAATACGTGGGTGATGTTAAGTTGATTGGATTATTGTGGAGCACGATTGACTTTTAGTTCCAACAAATCATTTTTTGTTTAACATAAAAAAATTCGATTAGATGGATATGATATCTATCTAATAACTTTATATATTTAAGATAAAAAGCTTAATTGTCTTTTTTAAAAATTGTTATTTTTTACTTCATTTGAGTAACATTTTTTTTTCAGGGTCGTATCTTTAATGTTAAAATTACCCTGTGTTGAAATTAAGTGACCATCACTTTTCTGCGATAGTTGATATTGACCGAATAATTTATGGGGGTTATCTTTAGAATATCACAAATATATCTATCATTCCTATTAGATCACTCGACGACTATTTGAGAGGCCATAAAATGCACAGGTAGAGTCTTACACTATAGACGTATGCATGCCATTCAGTGTCACGCAATCCGAATTTAAATTTAACTGATTCAGTGGTTTAGAATATTTGCATAAGGTGTGTTTGGATGTTGTGAAAAGATTAATTGATGTTTTCGAAAAATAGTAAAAAGACTGTTCGTTTTATTAATAAAGTCATTTCTAATGAAATGTCTAATGATCTTGTAGATTTAAAGTTCATTTTTCTTGGAAGAATTTAATAGACTACCTCGCTCTTTAGAAGAACTTGAAAATTTTGAAAAAAAAAGCTTTTGGTAAGCTTCAGAGTTCCGTTCCTTTTTATTATTATTATTATTGTATTACATAATAGTTTTAAAATTGAAAAAACCATTATACAAACATTTTATAATATTACTTTTGTCTGATGAAATGTGTATTCTCGTAATAAATTGGCTAATAATTTATTGAGACGATTCGTTTCTGAATATTCAGATTTATATGAAGATGAATACATCACATATAATGTACATGCCTTTATTAGTTTAGCACATTTTATAAGAGTACATAGTTCATTAAATAAATTTACTGCTTTCAAATTCGTAAAATGTTTGCAAATTATAAAAAATAATTTTAAAAAACCCATCTCCCTCTTCAAGATATTTATAATAGATTTGTAAAAAAAACAGCTTATATAATAATATTATACAGTACAGCTGTACAGTACTTTATTTTCAAAAAATTAATTAATTATAGCCCATTGAATATCTACAGAAATATTATTTGAGAGTATTGTTTTAAACATTTATTTTAAAGTACTGTTGATAATAATGATATTTTTTTATGTAAAAAAAAATATTGTTTGTCTAAAAAAATAATTAAGAAGTCCAATAGCACAATGTTGTTAAATTAAATTTTACAGAAATGTTTGCATCTCTTATTGATTCTAGTATTGTTGGTGAATGTATATGTATATGTGTATTGATATGGCTAGTCAAAATAATTTATTTTAAATTAATTTGTATGACATAAAATATAAATGTATATTTATCAATATTTTTAATAATAGAGTGAGTTGATTTGTGTTTAAGTTTTTGAAGAAATAGATTAATTTGACTAACATTAATTGTAGTTATTGATTATTTATTATTTTTAAATATTTTAAATGTAACACTTATGGTATTCGCAGAGCTGTATTGTTTAGTTAGTTTCAAACAATTTTTTTCAATAGTGAAGGTACAACTTTTTTTTAAGTTTAATAATAAAGTAAAATTTACTTATCTTTTTAAAGATATAATGGGGATATATTATCCCCTTGTTTTAACCTGGTCTCTACTGTAAAAGTTCCTGATGTTAAATTTGACTTTCTCACCCTGTATTTTGTGTTTTCCATATATATTTTAGTTAGTTCTATTAATTTTTTTGGGAAGCCGAACTCATTATAATATTATAAAGTCTATTATTTATATAGACTTTTTCTAAGTGGATAGTCTAATAGGCTTATTTAAAATCTATGAATAGTTGCCACTTATTCTACTGGTATTCGTACCTCTTTTCATTTATTTTACCTATCATGAATAGTTGTTCTAAGCAATCCTCCACATAAAGAACAAAGCGATTTAGTAATACTTTATAGAAGATCTTGTACGTAGAGTTCAAAAGCGATACTCCTCTATAATTGTCACATTTTGTTTTATCTCCATTTTTATGCAATGTACCATTGCATATATATACCATTATATAGTAAAATTTTACTATTTTGATTTACTACTCATAATATTTGACCAAAAATTAAATAACAGAGGCCGTTTTTTGTTTGTTCGGGTATTTTTGATCAGAATACTAAAATGACGTTAAGCAAACAGTAAATTTTTTTTTAAAATCTCAAATTTTCACAAAATTTTAATGTATATAATAAAGTTAAAAGCGTTCTCATTAAAATTTCAAAGATCGACCTTTTTTGATCCACCCTACAATGTATGTTAGATTTTAAAATAAATTGTGTGTTTGATACTTCAATTCCATTAATTGGCAAATGATACTTTTTTATAGAAAGGTTTGAGAGCACCAGGTGGGTGAGACAGGAAGCAATACTTAAAAGTTTTTAAGACGTGACAAGTTTTGATGTGGTATAGTGATCGAAAATTGATTGACTGAAATTTATTGTTTGCCCGATTGAATACTTTTTTGTGTATCAGTATGTATCTTGAATTGTAATAAATCTTCTGTTAAAATCACAGTTGGCCACTGAGTAGAAGGCTATATAGAAATGACACTATGAAAACGGATGTGTATGTATATTATAGCTTTTATTCACTACAAGAATTACGACCCGTAAAATTGGAGGCATCGTTGGACTAGATAAGAAAATTTAACGAGAATAAAATTTCCAATTAACCAGGTAGGGAGCAAAATGCACATACCGAAGATAAATAAAACGGATGAAAAACTTAACAACACAATTCGCAGAAATGTCAAAAATACAAAATGAGTATTTTATGTTTTTTTTTTTAGTTATAATATTTTAACGTTCAGTTATCACCAAGTATCATAAACATATGTTTTGAGTGATTGTATTCTTATAACCAGCCATTATGTCTGAAAATAATATAACGAAATCCATTAATCAAGCTTTAAGCTTTTCGTATACGCAGCTTTTAAATTACAAATGTTGTTAATAGTATATTGTATAATTTACTTGTTAATGTATTTATTAAATTATTGTAACACCGGATTTCAATATACGGCTGATAGACATTATAATTGATTTAAGAGCTTAAATATTGATATTTGATGAATATTAAGCAGTTTCGTTGAAGTTTAGACAAGAATATGAAATAAATCACCGAGAAAGAGTAAATAGTTATAATATTAAACATTCATTTGGAAAGTCTTAAAATTTTACTAAAAATAATAAGAATATTTTTTTTTTGGGAAATTAAAACGTGTAGCCCACGTTGAAGTATGTTTTCGAATTAAACTAATTTGATTAAATTATCACAAAGAATAATTCAATTTTAAGATGTGTGTATGGAAGAAGATGTGTGATTTAGTTATGCTATAATTTGTTTTCGTTTATATAGTCATGTATTTTTAAATCTTAAAAAACATTCAATGGTAGATAACAAAAATAATATTAATAGCATGAATCCGATGTCCGATTTCATTGATAGCTACAACCATCACGAACGTTTTTATTTAAGACACTGTTATTTAATCGATAATTGATAAAAATATCTCATAGAGCTGTTTTTTGTGATTAATGAGGTTGCACGTGAAAATCAGAATTGTTACGTTTTAAACGTGTTTAAAAAGCTAAAAATTTCAAAACTTACATTGGTATTATGGGACATATTTTACTTTTAAACTGTTTACTTATAGATATTTTTTTATACTTTATTAAAAAAATTAATTTATTAATATATTTTTACTGAAATCAACTATAGAAAACAGTTCCCACTTTGTGATGTTCATTTATATAATCGACGTATGCTTAGACAATTTTGTTTATTTGATCTCCTAGGTGTGTTTACTTAAGTAATTTTGAAAAAGTAATGTTATATAAATAATAGCCCCGGTGTTGTTATATAATACATTGCTTCAAAAAAAAAAAAGTGTTTATTTGAACATTTTTCTTCATTGCTAGTGTGCACTGTCACAATCTTGTTAGACCTCAAATATTTTTCATTTTGTCATTTTTATAAAATCCAATCACGGTTAAGGGATCTATTTTTTAGACATAATTTATTAGATCTTGTTCGTGTCAAGTTTTGTAAGTGACAGGGATCTTTCGATAATAAAGAAAAAACTTTTATCTTTTCTGTAAAAGACGTTTCTTGTGAATGAATATTTTTTACGTACATTCAACGCTAAAAAGAACGTTAAGATATAATATACTTTTTTATACATTTAATTATTCACTCAAGTAAGATAGACCAGAGAAATTAATTAATTATTAATAAACTTTATTTACAAAATTCACGGATCAGAAATTTTGTAGTTAAATTAAAAAAAAAATTAAATATTTAATTTACATCTTAAAAATGACTAAACCAATAAAATATTTTTCATTTATTTAAAAGTTTTGTAAGTAGAAATACCACTGAATATTTCCCTTATTATTTTCCGCTTTTTAACTTTTGGATTGCTTTAAACTGATTATTTAAGCTAATTATAATAAATTATTACTGATATCATTAAATTATAGAATAAAACACTAAAAAATAATATTAAAAGATTTTACTACTTGAAATTTTGTATGATGAAGTCGTCTACATAGAGTTTACTAATCATTTTGTACTATTACAAGTGGTATTATACGTTGATTCAGACTTTCATCTATTTTAAAGTTAATGAAAAAACAACATTGTTGAAAAAACTAGTCATAGCTTTCAGGTATAAATTATACAGCTTTTATAGTTTATATTGCAAAGTCAGTAAATTATTTTATATTAACACAAATGAGCTGCATTTACGATTACAGTTCTACAATTTAAATTTGATAGTGTATTATATATAATATCAATTATAATATATATTTTAAAGTTAAAAATATAGCTACTAAGTGTTTCAACGTGCTATGTAGTTAAACTTTTGAATAATAATTGTTGCATACCGAAGAAACTCGTGCTTTAAACATTATACGCCTAAAAATGTATCTTTTTGAAGGTTTTATGATGAGTATTATAATGATTATGTATTGCGATCACGAATGACATGCGTTGGAGTGCTTTGAATATTAAATAACTAAAATCAATGCAGTTTTAAAAATAAAATCGAATGACTATATTAATATTTTTAAGGAAATTATAAGTTAGCTTTTTTTGCATTATTTTTAGGAAAAAACAGGGTAAAGCTAAATATTTTACAGACTATATGTTAGATAGGTTACTTAATAAATAACTTTAAATGATTTTCTCAAACAGAAAATAAACATTCTGTTAAATAAAATTCTCATTTTTTTCGAAAACTAATTACATTAAAGGATTCTCTCGATCAGGTAAATATATTTTGTCATTTATAAAGTTTGAAGTTATTTAAGTTATAATTGTTGATATTATTTAAAAAAATAAACACGTGCGTGTATACAGAACACTCACGTTTTGACGTAATCTTTTTTCATACATTTTTTATACGTTAATATATTTGTTTTGCAGGGTCAGCTGTCAACTAAAGTAAAACATTTATAGTCCATTTCGATTAAAATAAAGTTCTCTCTATTATTTTAGTTACAATACGCATTCACCAACGTTAATTCAAAGTAATTCCACAAAAAAATTTCTATGAATAATTAATGATATCAATACAATTATAAACAGGTGCTTAAGTATTCAATATTTAGTATAATTAAGAACAAAATAAATATGATATATAATGTTAAGTTATTTTACATATCCTAATATAATAAAAACTAAATAACTCTAAGTTTTAATAATTTACTGTAGATAAATAAAAAAGAAAAATCAGTATAGAACGTTTAAAATTTGTAATACATTAACAATAACTCTAACTTGAAGACAATTCAGATAATACAATTTTGTAATATTACAATAAAGAAAAATATACTTTTATATATATCTTTAGTATCCGAAAATATCTTTTAGTCATTATCGTTCAATATTTTAATATAAAATAATGTGTATATTTCAAAATCCTTAGAATTAAATTCGATATAATAACTCAAAACAACAGTTGTTTTCAGTCATAAATACATAAATAAATAAAAAGTGATTATTAAAGGTATATAATTTGTTCATTCAACGAAAAAAAAATATTGAAAACATCAAAAGTTTTAATTTTTTTTTTCATTAAAAAAATTATTTTTGCTTTTTTCATTAAAAATGAAATATTATTATATAACATATTCGCCGAGATCAACTTACAAGAGTAAAATCTTTTGTGTGTTGTTAATAGTGTCAAGTAGTTAGACCTTTTTAAAACTTTAATACAAATTTGTTATGAGTTCAAACACAGTCTTATCTTTTTCGAATAGTTTGTGTCAAACTTTATTTAGAAGATTTTATTTTGTTATTGTTATTTTTATTTTACAATAAATATTAACAATAATTAAAACAAACTTTGCAGATATCTATGAAAATTCATTTATATTCAGATTATTTTCAAGGATTTATCTAATTAAAATTGTTAAAAATGTATTTAATGATCTAATTTTAAAATTTATAACATTTATGAGTTTAATAGGATTTATAAACCTTTGAGTTATGATTTTTTGTTTGGATTTTAATTAATAATATGTTATTTCCTTAAAAAAAAAAAAAAAATAATGTAAAGAATTACTTAGAATAGTGTATTCTACTTAATAGTGTATAAATAATAATAATATAATTATTTCAAATACGGTATACATTTACAAATGCTTCTTATAAGACTTTTATGTCTAAATAATCCTTACAATCAAATAATCTTTCTTAGGGAGTTTACATCCATAATAAATGAAAGATAGTAGGTAAGTAGATTATAAAGCTCTTCTTAAAATGAAATTTTAAGTCAGGTTCTGAACAATTTCCTTACTTTTATCTTTCAGTTAATTAATCGATAATATTATGGAAAATTAACTATATGTAAACATATTTAAGATGTATATTAAAAAAATAATCATCGAATGAATAATTATTAATGCTGTATAACTAAAACTAACAACACTAACTGGTGGAGAGCTAAAAAATATATCTAATTATAAGATTTATTTTTATCTTTTCAGAAAATAATTTGCACAATTTGGTATTTTCTCAAAAGATTTATTGTATTTTTGAACAAAAAACAAGATGAATTGATGTCTCAAAATTAGTGACTATACTTTTTTTATTAAAACTAATACATTAAATGTTAATAATTTATTATACATAAATATCTTCATTATGTTAACGATAATTTAAAAAATATATACCACTGTACGTTGATTATTACAGTCATACGAATATGTCATAAATATTTTATTTTTTTGCAAATTTACAAAACCTATAATATTAAAAAAAGAAAATTGAGTAAATATTTGCACTAAATTTTGTTTATAGGCAAAATTCGACGATGATTAATTTTTTATTCTAAATCGATAAAGATAGTTAAATAATAATAATGAATAAGATCAATGGAACCTAAATCTGTCATCAGTAAGAGCTTGCTTATGCTACTATAAAAAAATTGACAGAAAATGGTATACTAATATTTTGACATTAATATAAGAGGCGTAGATTATTCTTTTCAACGACTTCAACAATTAATTAATGAAATATTTTGTCTAATAAATAATTTCAAGTTGTTGAAATCTAAATTGGTTGTTATTATAAAAATACAGTATTTTGATATATGACTTAACTTCTAAATGACGAGTTGGCAGTATTGTTTTCATTGGCGTAGTGTCGAAGACTAAAGGATTTAGGTTATCTCTCTCCTAAAAATAAAAATTAAAAAAATTTAGGTAAAGTTATATGAATTGTTACTACTCTTTCAACCTTACATCTTGGTCCATCTTTGTGTGATTATTCTTAAATGTTTATAAAAAACATCAAATAATTATAAACTTCATTCAAACAAAATGTCCATGATAACCTTGATTAACAATTTGTCTTATTGAATTACTATTTAATTTTCTTTCTTTACTTTTATTCAGATAATAATACTATCCGTATTCAATTAAGTAAAATAGACATTAGAGATGATAAGATAAAAAATAATAATTATAACTATAAACGGTTTATATAAAAATACTTAAATAGTTTGTAAAAATATACATTAATTTGTTATTTAAATAACTCGATTTACTAACTCTTCACGAAATATGATGGAAGACAACATACAAAAAATTATATTTTATAATGATAAGAGAAATTATGTTGTATATACGAGTTTTTTAGCGTATTTTTAGAATTAATGGAATGTACATGCAATTATACAACAACGTAATATTAACCGTCTTAAAATTTTTTGTATAAACTGTACAAGTTTTTCTTCTTTAATCTTTTTATATTTAGTTATTAAGTACATTGTCAAATAAGTTATCTTAGTTTTTAGCCATTTCAGTCAGTATTATTTAAGTTGGATTTTTTCTATTTTTATCTGAATTTTAAATCTATTACATTTGCTTAACGAGGTCAATCACTTGCAGTACATCAAATGGAAAATCTTATTTACTTTTTTTCTCACACTAAAGTTATTCAAAACAAGATTTATATCAAATCAATGAAATACATATGCATCATTTACAAAAGAATAAGTATGAATTTTGTATTTAAAAAATTATTTTGAACAACTTCAGAAAAAAATTTTTGAAGATTAAGGCTAGTAAAAATTAATTTCAACTACATGTTTAAATATTTTGAATAAAAAAAATAGTTTATTTTCAGTTGTCTTTTTATTTGTTACTCAATAATGACACTTATTTCGTGATCGTATCCGATTATTTATTATTATGTGTATATAGCAGCATTAACCTTAAATTAATCATCTTAATGTGAGTAACTAATTTAAAATTTAGGCCGAATGTATGTAATTTTGTTATATAGAGTTCTCAGTAAATAAGGAAACAGGTCAATTGTTACAAAAAATGAAAACGATAGAAACTCGTTTCTTTATTTACTGAACACTAGTTAAGAAAAACGACTTTGAATTTTTGAATTAGTTTACATTGTCTTTTTAGCTATTGATATATGCGATGTACGATTGTTGCTTCGGTAATACTACAGTCTGGCGTCTGAGGTACGTAGTTCGAATGCTGCCCATCCAAATGATGTTATTTACATTTTTTTAAAAATTCTTTTTGACGTGGAAAAAAATCAAAATTCGTTTGATTTTTTTCTCGTTTAAATTGAATAACTTCAATGAATATCAAGAACCTCATCATTTTAGTCTATTCTCGTGAGAATAAATTTCCTATCCATATTAAAATTATTTTACCATGTAGTTTTTTTTTCTGTCATTAATTTTCTAAGCTATCACTTAACCAGTTTTTTTTAACAATACGTTGAATGATCATAATTAGTATATAATTAATGATACTACCTTCGAAAATTGAAAAAAATTTCCCCTTTATCAAATAAAAACAGTAGCATAGTGGGATCGCGTCACAGTGTGAGCGTGGCATAGTTGGGACTAGTATAGATATTTGACAGTGATTAAAATCACTGTCATAAGAAACGCTTCGATGCAAATCTGTAGTTAGTGTTTAATTTTAAGAAATTGGTGGACTATTAGATAGCAAAATTCTAATTCAAAAAGAATTAAGGAAAAATTGCAAAAATATCATTGCCAAAATTTTAACAGCAAAATTGCATGTATTTTAACTATAGCAACCATTTGCATATAGAAGATAAGTCGTGGAGACAAAGTTTTCTTCAAACATATAGTACATAACATTAGCTTTATTTTAGCATGTGTTTGAAGCTCGGAGTATTCCTAGAACATTTTTAAAAATGAAGTTGAAAAAGTTTATTTAATGTGCAAATTTTGCTTTTTTGAATCCTCCCGTTGGCAGGTAAAGGGTCAGATTTTCAAAAAATGTTTATCAAATAAAAGGAAAATATCTATGGTTTTAATATAAAAAAGAATTATTTTGATTCGTTCATTTTTCAATAAGTTAGAGCAATTTTTAGAAGAAAAAAAAAAAATAAAAAAAATGTCGAAAATTAGTGATTCATAAATTTGTAATTTTTTTTGGAGATTTCCCCCATTTAGGGGGAACAAGGGTAAAATTTTCAAATTTTGAGGGTAATGTCTTCGACTAGATACAATTTGTGATCTTTTGACGTATCGTTGAAAAAAATTGTTTCAGTAAAAGCTGAGAAAAAATAGTGACAGACACAAAAAAAAATAAAACAATAAACACACCATGATAAACTTAATACCTTTCCAGCTTTGCATCAAAGCTAAAAGTTGTTTAATGAAATGTTTCTATATAGATAATTAAAATTATTCATTTTTAAAGTATATATTTTTAAATTAGGTTTGACGTAATAATAAACTTCAATTACAAAGCTGAATAATTTTATTTTGTTACTTATTAATTTCGTAACTCTATTTGTGTGTTCCACTACCGTTCTATAGTATTCCAATAATTGTTTGGTAACATGTTATTGTATAAATCTTAATTTATCTTTAATTTTCGGACTTTATTTTATCTTCATGGTGAAAACAGACATTAAACTTAATAAAAAAAATACGATTTTTGTAAAAAAATTATTTTTTATATTTTTAACTTTATAATGCTATAACTTTTTGAAAGATGTATGGATCAATATAATTCTTTTTTTTATAGATGCATGATGTCTTTACCTATCATTTGGTATATTTTTTTTATAAATCTGACTTTTTACCTCCCTACAGGGGGGGATTCAAAATGACAACTTTTTCACAAAAAATTTACTTTTTCAACTTAAATTTTGAAAGTGTTCCGGAAAGTCTGACACTTTTATATATATCTTAAATTAAAGCTAATGTAATATACTTTATTATGTAAAAAAAAAATTTCGGACTTTAATTTGTCTTCACGGTGAAAATGGCTACCGAATGCTATTATTGTGTGAAAATTCTCGATTTTATTTTTTACATTTTTAACTTTATAATGCTATAACTTATTGAAAAGTGTATTGATCAATATAATTTTTTTATGGGAAATACTATTTTTTAATAATCCCTTTTTCATTCGACATACTTTATCTTAATCAGGATATTAATAAGGAACTAGCAGTTTATGAAGCTTTTGGAATAATCCACCAATTTTTTAAAATTAAACACTATCTAAAGATTTGCATCGAAGCGTTTTTTTTTGATAGTGATTTTAATCACTGTCAGATATCATTATACTTAATCCAACTATGCCACGTCACCACTGTGCCGCGACCCCCCTGTGCTGGTTTTTTTTTATTTTTAACTTTATAATGCTATAACATATTGAAAAGTGTATGGATCAACATAATTTTTTTATAAGAAATAATATTTTTTAATAATCCCTCTTTCATTCGATATACTTTATCTGAATCAGGATATTAATAACGAACTAGCAGATCATGTTGCTTTTGGAATAATCCACCTATTTTTTAAAATTAAACACTATCTAAAGATTTGCATCGAAGAGTTTTTTTTTGATAGTGATTTTAATCACTGTCAGATATCATTATACTTGATCCAACTATGCCACGTCACCACTGTGCCGCGACCCCCCTGTGCTGGGTTTTTTTTATCAATTTTACAAAATAATATATCATTTTCTTTGTTATGTATTAGAGTATAACGTCTATTGAAATTATTGTTGATAAATTTATTTTTTATTGTTGTATTCTCTTGGTGTTGATGCTACAATAGAAATAATCAAAATTAGTTTATTTATTTAATATTAAATAAATATTTTTTATATTGATTTAGTGCCTATAATTATGCCTGTTACGTTTTTTTTTAATTAAAATATATTTTTTTATTATTCATATGTAACCTATTAATCAGATTCAAATATTAGTTTTATTAATTAGAAGGATTTTTTTATTGAAGTGAAACTTCTTTATTATTTAGTTCATATGCAAAACTCTACCTTTGAAGAGGTTGGGTGAGAGCTAAAAAAATTAGTTACCGACACACAAAAAAAAACCCATTATAGTAAAATTAATACCTTCTGAGCTTCCCATCGAAGCTAAAATGCTTGATTATTACTAATCAATATTCGACAATATTTTTGTAAGATCACTTATGGTCGTAATAATTATTTACATTGATAAAATGAGAGGCTTACTGATTTGAAATACAAGTTTTTATCTATCTATTATTATTTATAATTTTGTTCCTTATTATTATTATTTTTTCGTTCATATAAAATTCTTACATTATTTTAATTTACGTTAAACAACTTCGTTATATTATTCTTGTGATAACAACGCCTGGTTAAGTTTTACTGGACTATTCTCTTAAAAAGATTATAAATATTAAATCAAGCCATGGCCTAGTTTGAACCTGTCCTAGTTTTATCTATGATTTTTCCCGCTGATCTGTTGTTGAATTTCATTTTAATTTTTGGTTATTTTTAAATAATTAAATAATTTTTACATATAAATACTCTTTTCTTATTATTAAGTAATAATTTCAAAAAAGAAGTTACAGAAAAAATCGAATTGCAGATTTGAAATCGGCACAAAAATAGGTTTAGAAAAGTTTATTTTAGCCTCGGATGAAAATTCCTTGTAAATTTATTCATAAGAAAAAATTATTTTTTTTGAAAAGTATTACATTAAGTCCTTCAATTTCCATAAAAATTTACCATAAAAGTAACAACTACTTTATAATTTTTTATAGTTTCTCCATAAAGATTACGATAAATTATAAAGTATCAATTTCATAGTATATTAAATTGCTATAATAAAAATTTATTCACATATTATTCTTATAAATCATAAAACTTATAATCAGGATATAAATAAGGAAATAGTAGTTCATTTTGCACAATCCACCAATTACTTAAAATTAAACACTATTTATAGATTTACACCGAAACGTTTCTTATGACAGTGATTTTAATCACTAGTGAATACTGTAGAATAAAAATGTTGTGCATAGGCGACCATTGTGGAATCGAAGAGATCAAGTGAGTATGCTCCCATTTTAAAAATATGCAGTTCTCCAAAAGTGGTTTTTTAAAAAGAAAATGTTGTATATATTAGTTTTATCTAAAACAAAACTAGATAGTATATACGTCCTACAGACAATACTATTGTTTTATGATAAAGCCAACTAATTCTTGACGGTGTTAATATATTTATTATTCTAGATTGAAAACACATGTTTATTTAATTTGTATAACTACTTCTCAAAGAAAAATTAATTGATAAAAATATTTTTTTCTCAAATTATTATTCATAAAAATAATTATTTACGCGCCTTTTTGATAGTCATCAATTTAATATTGATCAGCAGAGTTCGGGATTTTATGCATTTATAAAAATTGTTTTGACCACTTCCGAGATACTCAACTCCATGAAGATTTATAATAGATACAGAGTGATTCTTGAACACTAGCTACTCAATTTCTCTAAACATTTTTAAAAATATTTTTTGCTCTTGTTAGTTACAAATGTATTTCAATATATTTGTTATGAAAGATTATATATGTTCTTTCCTTATGTATTATAATGGTAACAACTTTATTTTTTTGAATGACAAAATACTTATTCAACTGTTTATGTTTAAAATTATGTCAAAAAAAAAAAATATGTTTAACCGTCCTTAAAGTCTCACTATATATAATTAATAATCATCTTTATTTATAAGATTATATGCATGTACATGTATATATATATATATATATATAAATTTAATAATTTCCGTAATGTAAAATACGATTAATTTCTTTTTCTGTTCGATTTATGTATATTTAAATATTGATAAGTATGCAGTTTCGTAAGGCAACCTTGATTTAAGACAGCCCGCTTGATTTTCATGAAATAGTTGTTTTTCTCTAATAAAGTTCAAAAATATATGTTATTAATAATTTTATATTACAGAACTTTTTATTTCTGAATTATATTTAAAAAAAATATTTGATGGAAAAAAAAAGTTTTGTCAACCCTGAATTTTATCAGATGTGCCACCATAATTTGTGTATGTCTTATACATTTGTATAATTTACAATAACACAGGCCATTAAAATTAATCTTATAATGATGTTGATTTTATTTTATTTTAATTTTGTTATAAATAATTTTGATAAAAACATTAAAATGCTAATGTTGTATGATTTGATAAAAAAAATTATAGAACAAACAGATTTATTAAATTTTATCGATTTGTTTTAACAAATAGAACAAAATGAATAGCATTAATTTTTAATAGACTTTAAATAACTATAAATCAAAGCCGTGATACTTATGACGATTGTGTGATAAATAAGTTAAATAGAAATAATCGAATTAATGATAGTTCTTAATAAAAATTAAAATATTACCAATCAATAGCTTATTCATGAGACTAACTGTAAATAAAACAAATACTATATCTGTAAATATATATATATCTACTTTAAAAAATAATAATTCAGACACCTTACTAAATTTGATAAAATTATCATAGCTGTTGTTAATAACAGACAGAATTAATAATGAAGTTATAACATAAGTTTTTTATGGAAAAAATCTCGATTTTTTTAAGCTATACGTAATAATATAGATTATGTGAAATTTTTTTTTTATTATAATTGGGTACAAATAAAATAATTAGAATTTATGAAAATATATTTTAATCTATAATACTTAGCTACACATTTTATTTATTAATTTTACTAGTGTTAGCCATTTATATAACTTTAAGCTAATTTTTACATTAATAAATAAATAACTACTGATTGATTTTGTATTAGTCGATTTTAAATTACTTTTTAATTATTATTTAATTGTTCGATCTAAATAACATACTTTGATTACTCCTCTCATTTTAATATTATCTGTTGTATAAACTAAACTAGGTTATCTGGCTATCTATTATTCGGTTTTAAGTATTCTCTTTAAATATTACTATGCAACGAAAATGTATGTTTAAACAATACGGCAAACACTAATTCGGTATATTTTTCAAGTGTATTGATTAATCAAAAAATGATTATAGCTGTAATCTGTAGAACTTAATTTAATATTTTTTATCATACGTTATTGTTAATTTTGTTATTAAGCCCAGTTAATGAAGTGTAGTTCACTTTAAAAGTGTCAGATTGAAATACCCAGAAAACATTTATTATGCCTACCTATAAAATGAACTGAGAGAGCCAAAAGTTTTGTTTATCTGAATCAAAATTAATTGCACTGAAAGCGATACGGCTCTGTGCAATTTTAATAACGGTAGCATAATTGCTTTTGTATTTTTTGAAACCGCCAGCTCATTTCATTGTTGTTTGTTTATTAAGCAAACTTTGTTCAACTTGCTACTTCAATAAACAAGTTATGATCGATATATTTACTCCGCATTGTTCTTAAATGCACGCTAGAAAAATACAATTTACATTTTAGCATTCATATAACAATTGTGGTATCAACAGGTAACGTTAAAAAACAGTTAATACTTGACAACTGACCATTACCTGCCAAAGCATAATGTGTATAACTCGATTGTGATCATAATTTTATCAATAATTAGGACTTCTCCATTAAATGGTGGTTCGTATATATTTAGACTAATGCCTTGCAAAAGGACTTGCAGCATAACAAATTCAAGGATTTATTTTACATTGTGTAAAAGGGAGGTCAGTCTGTTATGTAATTACTCTATCATTATAACCGTGGTAACAGATAGCGCCAAATATAATAACGTCTTACCGTAGTGAATTACTGCATGAAAGAATAATTTTTGTACCTATTTTATCAATAGATAATGATTTTGGCCAATAATCCATGTCATGCAAAATGATTTGATCTTGCAATGTATACATAAAGGCCAGCAAATAGTTAAAAACTTAAAAAATGCGCTCATGAATGTAATGATTTCCATTAAATATTAATATTTTTAAAAGTTGTGTGTTCAGGTTAATTAATAATGAAGTGCACGTTTAAAAATTTTAAAGAAAATTAGATTGTTTTCCCTATTTTTTGAAAAATAACAAATTATTTTATGTATAATTTTGATTTTATTTTATATAAAATTTATTAGTAACAATTTAATAATTACCCAATTTAATAATTTATTGATTGTAAAGAATTTTTTGTTTAAAATTAATAAAAATATTTTAATATCTCGCCAACGACCATACCACGTTGAATACACCAGTTCTCGTCCGATCACTGAAGTTAAGCAACGTCGGGCGTAGTTAGTACTTGGATGGGTGACCGCTTGGGAACACTACGTGCCGTTGGCTTCCTGTACTTTATGTTTAATATATATTCAATATTCTGTATACGTAAATTATTTTCTTTTATTATTTTATTAGAAACATATGAGTTTTTATCTCTTTATACATCATAAAAATTCTTATGCTATGAAAATATTTATATTTTACAATACTATTTTACAATTACAAAATTTTATTGACGATAAACTTGATTATTTAGGTTTTTGTATAATTTGTTTTAAATATAAAATAATTTTTTAAATCAATCATATTCCATTACAAATCTTACAAAAATAAGCGAAAACTTTTTTTTTTATAAATTTGTAGTAATATGCTCAATGCTTTGCATGACGCATCTTACAATTATTAATGAAAAATGTATAATCTGTATTTTAAATAACTTGTAAACAATCAAATAATTTATCTGTCATAACAAATATGATGTTCAACACAATTTCTTATTATTTATATATATATGTCAATATATCAATTGTTAAATATGTTATCTGAATATAATAATCCTGTAATGTATAATTAATACAATAAACTAAAAAGATTACTAAAAGCGCTGACAACAATATCCCTGGATTGGGGGTACTATCATTTTACTATAAAAAGCACTGAAATCCTTTCAGACTAGAGAGAGAGTCAGGGAGAGACTCTAGAGAGACTCCAAGGAGTGATAGCGAAGGAGAGAGTTCGTTTTCTACGAATTGAAATAAGAATAAAAAGAAACAATTATCAGTCACAGCCCTGTGTTGTTGTCGGCTGACTTTTACGCGTTTTATTTATATATGAAAAGAACTTGTTTTAATTATTTATCTTTTGA
>NW_026099575.1:33444037-33444462 GCF_025091365.1 Daktulosphaira vitifoliae
ATATCGAGATAATTATCAAATCATTTTACAAGCAATTTACAAGAATAAAAGAAGTAAGTAATTTTATGTTATCCCAATTATTTAAAGTTAATAGTTTGAGTAAAGGATGACAAAGCAATAGATCATTTATTAAATTAATATCTTAAAGTGTCAAATTTGACTGGTTGGTTAAAGAAATTATACATAATCACGTTATATGGTATTCGTGAACTGGCTCTGCCGTTTCGTTGCCTTAAAGATGTTTTAAAAAACCTAGCGTGATTTCTACTGTATAAATTAGGCTCTGGTATTCGTGGACTGGCTCTGCCGTCTCGTTGCCGAGGTATTCGTGAACTGGCTTCGCCGTTTCGTTGCCTCTTAGTTAGGACATTAGAAACTAACCAGACAAAAGTTTATTCTACCTCTATAAGAGGAACTTAATATAT
>NW_026099575.1:33444860-33543281 GCF_025091365.1 Daktulosphaira vitifoliae
ACATTTTTTACTTTAAAGTGCTATAACTTTTTAAAAAATGTATGGATCAATACAATTTTTTCATGAGAAGTAGTACTTATACACATCTTTTATTGGATATACTTGTTTTTTAAACCAGGCTATTTCCCTATATATAGGGGGGGCTTCAAATATAAAAAATGCATATAGAAAGTAGAACTTTTTCAACTTAACTTTTGAAAGTGTTCCGGAAGGTCTGACACTTTTATATATATCTTAAATTAAAGCTAATGTAATGTACTTTAATTTGAAAAAAAAAAATTTGACCTCTGGACTTGTCTTCATGGTGAAAACGGCTACCGAATGCTATTTTTGTGTGAAAATTTTCGATTTTATAATTTACATTTTTTACTTTAAAGTGCTATAACTTTTTAAAAAATGTATGGATCAATACAATTTTTTCATGAGAAGTAGTATTTATATACATCTTTCATTGGATATACTTTTTTTTTAAATCAGACTATTTCCCTATATATGGGGGGGCTTCAAATATAAAAAATGCATATAGAAAGTAGAACTTTTTCAACTTAACTTTTGAAAGTGTTCCGGAAGGTCTGACACTTTTATATATATCTTAAATTAAAGCTAATGTAATATACTTTAATTTGAAAAAAAAAAATTTGACCTCTGGACTTGTCTTCGTGGTGAAAATTGACATCAAAGTTAATAAAAAATTACGATTTTTGTAAAATAATTTTTTTTTATATTTTTAACTTAATAATGCTCTAACTTTTTCAAAAATGAACATATCAATATAATTTTTTTTTATATAGATGCTTGATGTCTTTACTTATCATTTGGTATATTTTTTTTGTAAATCTGACACTTAACCTGCCCACAGGGGGAAATTTAAAATGACAACTTTTTCACAACAAATTTATTTTTTCAACATAACTTTTGAAAATGTTCCGGAAGGTCTGACACTTTTATATATATCTTAAATTAAAGCTAATGTAATATACTTTAATTTGAAAAAAAAAAATTTGACCTCTGGACTTGTCTTCACGGCGAAAATGGCTACCGAATGCTATTTTCGTGTGAAAATTCTCGATTTTATTATTTATATTATATTTAACTTTATAATGCTATAACTTATTGAAAAGTTTATGGATCCACACAATTTTTTTATGAGAAATAATATTTTTTAATAAACCCTTTTTCATTCGACATACTTTATCTTAATCGAGATATTAATAAGGAACCAGCAGATCAAGTAGCTTTTGGAATAAAACACCAATTTTTTTAAAATTAAACACTATCTAAAGATTTGCATCGAAGCGTTTATTTTTGATAGTGATTTTAATCACTGTCAGATATCATTATACTTGATCCAACTATACCACGTCACCACTGTGCCGCGACCCCCCTGTGCTGGGTTTTTTTACTTAAAATTGCCATAACTTTTTTAAAAATAACCAAATCAATATAATTTTTTTTATATAGATGCATGACATCATTAATTTTAATTTGGTATATTTTTTTTTTATATCTGACCCTTTAACTGCCCACAAGGGGGGGATTTAAAATGACAACTTTTTACAAAAAATTAACTTTTTCAACTTAACTTTTGAAAATGTTCTGGAAGGTCTGACACTTTTATATATATCTTAAATTAAAGCTAATGTAATATACTTTTGAAAAAAAAAAAATTTGACCTCTGGACTTGTCTTCACGGCAAAAATGGCTACCGAATGCTATTTTTGTGTGAAAATTTTCGATTTTATTTTTTACATTTTTAACTTTATAATGATATAATTTATTGAAAAGTGTATGGATCAACATAATTATTTTAGGAGAAATAATATTTATATCCCTTTTTTATTCGACATACTTTATCTTAATCAGGATATTAATAAAGAACTAGCAGATCATGTAGGTTTTGTNAGAACTAGCAGATCATGTAGCTTTTGTAATAATCCACCAATTTTTTAAAATTAAACACTATCTAAAGATTTGTATTGAAGCGTTTTTTATGATAGTGATTTTAATCACTGTCGGATATCATTATACTTGATCCAACTATGCCACGTCACCACCGTGCCGCGACCCCCCTGTGCTGGGTTTCTTTAACTTTATTATGCTATAACTTTTTGAAAAATGTATGGATCAGTAAAATTTTTTCATGAAGAGTAGTATTTATATACATTTTTCATTTGACATACTGTTTTTTTAAATCGGATCATTTCCCTATATACGAGGGGGGCTCAAATCCAAAAAATGCGCGTAGAAAGTAGAACATTTTTAACTTAACTTTTGAAAGTGTTCCGGAAAGTCTGACACTAATATATATATTAAATTAAAGCTAATGTAATATACTTAATTATGCAAAAAAAAATTTTCGGACTATATTTTATCTTCATGGTGAAAATAGACATCAAAGTTTATTAAAAAAATACGATTTTTGTAAAAAAATTATTTTTTATATTTTTAACTTTATAATGCTATAACTTTTTGAAAGATGTATGGATCAATATAATTCTTTTTTTTGATAGATGCATGATGTCTTTACCTATCAGTAGGTATATTTTTTTTATAAATCTGACTTTTTACCTGCCTACAGGGAGGGATTCAAAATTACAACTTTTTCACAAAAAATTGACTTTTTCAACTTAATTTTTTAAAGTGTTCCGGNCTTTTTACAAAAAATTGACTTTTTCAACTTAATTTTTTAAAGTGTTCCGGAAAGTTTGACACTTTTATATATATTAAATTAAAGATAATGTAATACACTTTACTATGGAAAAAAAAAATTTCGGACTTTATTTTGTCTTCAGGGTGAAAATGGCTACCGAATACTATTTTTGTTTGAAAATTCTCAATTTTATACATTTTATTTTAAAATGCTATAACTTATTAAAAAATGTATGGATCAATACCATTTTTATATGAAAAGTAGTATTTATATCCCTCTTTCATTCGACATACTTTATCTTAATCAAGATATAAAAACCCAGCACAGGGGGGGGTCGCGGCACGGTGGTGACGTGGCATAGTTGGATCAAGTATAATGATATCCGACAGTGATTAAAATCACTATCATAAAAAACGCTTCAATACAAATCTTTAGATAGTGTTTAATTTTAAAAAATTGGTGGATTATTACAAAAGCTACATGATCTGCTAGTTCTTTATTAATATCCTGATTAAGATAAAGTATGTCGAATAAAAAAGGGATATAAATATTATTTCTCCTAAATTAATTATGTTGATCCATACACTTTTCAATAAATTATATCATTATAAAATTAAAAATGTAAAAAATAAAATCGAAAATTTTCACACAAAAATAGCATTCGGTAGCTATTTTCACCGTGAAGATAAGATAAAGTCCGAAATTTTTTTTTTCCATAGTTAAGTGCATTACATTAGCTTTAATTTAAGATATATATAAAAGTGTCAGACTTTCCGGAACACTTTCAAAATTTAAGTTAAAAAAATTAATTTTTTGTGAAAAAGTTGTCATTTTAAATCCCTTCCTGTGGGCAGGTAAAGGGTCAAATTTTTTTAAAAAAGTTATAACAATTTTAAGTAAAAAAATTGAAAAAATTTCGAAAATTAGCGATTTTTAAATTTGTAATTTTTTTGGAGGTTTCCCCTATTTACGGGGAACGAGGGAATTTTTTTCAATTTTTGAGGGTAATGTCTTCGACTAGATACGATTTGTGATCTTTTGACGTATCATTGAAAGAAATCGATTCGGTGAGAGCTGAGAAAAAGTGGTAACAGTCACAAAAAAAAAACCACATCTTAGTAAAACCAATACCTTCTCAGATTCGCATCGAAGCTAATAAGGAAATAGCAGATATGTAGCTTTTTAATAACCCACCAATTTTTTAAAATTAAACACTATATAAAGATTTGCATCGAAGCGTTTTTTATGATAGTTATTTTAATCACTGTCAGATATTATTACACTTGACCTATTTATGCCACATCACCACTGTACCGGGTTTTTTTATATTGTATGAATCCATTTATGTACATGTTTTACGCGTAAGCTGGAAATTTATAAAAGTTAATATGGAAAAAATAGTGTCTTAATCTTACTCGTATAAAAAAAGCAACTGTGTTATGTTTGATTTTGACATGTGAGTGACTTTTTTAAAATTGAATTTAAAAAAGTATTCCTGCGAATGTTTTTTTTTTAATAGTTTAAAGTTTTAAAAACATATTGAAGAAATAATGTTATTTGGAGTATTCTTGTCAAATAATATTTTAAAAAAATGTGGAATATTATAGCTGAGCAAGAAAAGTTTTTAATGAATTATTTTTATTTATTTGTATATGTTAACCACAAGAATTTTATTTTGTTATTTGTTTTTGATCTCTAGTTTTAATACTATGGAGTAATTAGCTATTTGAATGAATCTTTAGTGTGAATTAATAGCTTTTAGGAGATTACTCACTTTAACTGTTTACTTTTTTTTAGAAATTTCATGTATTTTTATAGTATAAAATGATAAAACAACTGCTCAAGTATTTATATTTTACAAAAAGTAAATACATTTTAAGTATAGCTATATGACAGCTGCTTATAAAAAACTTAAATTTAATTTGAATTAAGAAAAGATGAAGAACAAATTCAAAAAGAAAGAACTAGTTATCGTTAAAAGTACCTTTAAAACAAATTATTTTTTACTCGACATATAAAAATATTTTAATCAATTGTACCTTAAAACTAATTTTTATTTTTAATCGAACACAATTTTATTAAGATTAATTTTTTATTTATATAAAATTTATGAAAATGTCTCATTTAAATTTGTTATAGAAATTATGAAGATTTATTTTATACTTATAATAAGCAATCCTTTTTTTTTGCTGACATATTTTTATTATTACTATCTATACTATTCTATTCTATTAAAAATTCCTCTTTTATGATATAAATTAGCCAATAATCAATATTTATTTTATTATTATTGAGTACTTAAAACTTAGATAACTTTTGATTTAAATTGATATCAATAAAACTAAACTAGTGTTAACAATCTAGTTTTCTTTAATTATAATTAAAAACCCCTTAAAAATGTAAAGAAATATTTTCTTTTTGTTTTGACCTTTTTAGATAAAACCTAACCGTTTGAAAGATTGCGCTCATAAATATTCCAACCATTGTATCATTTCAATTAACGTAATCTTTTCAAGTTAGGATCTCAAAACTGATGTACTTGTCAAGTACATCAATAATCGTATACTTGCCAAATTTTCCAACTATTAACAAATACAGTGTTTTTATGACTGATATACTTGACATCTCCTTTTCTAAACTCGTAAATTTTTGATTCCATACACACTTTTGTTCTTTTGACTCGTGTTAAATTTTTTGATAACCCACAGGAATCAAGTGACCATTTTTTTTTAATGTATATTATTTTATATCGCATTAAGAATTTTCTTATCTTTACTAAACAAAAATAATTGTTAAACAATTGTGTAACTGTTTTAGATTGATAAAACAAAATATAATATTTATAAATTTACTCAAGAAAAACTTTACTCAGCCCTATCATATTTTGTTTTTATTGGCGATATCCTTTGGGATTTCTTCAATCCTTAAAATTAATGTTATATAACTATTTTTGTAGAAGATATTATATTGTAGATAAGTTTTTCTGTGTAGTTTATGTGAGTCTTTTGGAGGAAATTTTAAAGAAGGGTCTATGAAAAAGTTTATTTTTTAATTTTTTTTTTATTGCAAAAGTTTGTAGAGTTATACATAAAACATGTGAGATTTTTTAGGTTTCACGTATTTAGTGTATCGGATTTTTTTTTAATTTAGAATGTCAGAGACTTTTACTGTAATCATTGTTTAGTCTTTTGTACATTTAAGTAGTAAAATATTTAATAACACAAACTTATAAAAAAATGGTAACAATTTCTGAATAAAAAGAAAAAATATAATTTTTTATTATAAATTAAAACAATATTTTAAAATTTTTTATGCCTAGAGAAAACTTGATGTGATTTATAATTATTTGACTTATAATTTTTTAAAGCAAGTTTTGTGATAGCTAAGATTTTGATCTAACAAACATTTATGTAAGAATTATCGTAAAATCAAAAAATGTTTAATAAAATAATTCAACTTTATATTAAAGCGAAAAAAATTATGTTCAATAACTTTAAAATCTATTTAAGCACTGAA
Organism: Daktulosphaira vitifoliae; assembly: GCF_025091365.1. Lineage (NCBI taxonomy): Eukaryota > Metazoa > Arthropoda > Insecta > Hemiptera > Phylloxeridae > Daktulosphaira > Daktulosphaira vitifoliae. The sequence goes on from NW_026099575.1 coordinate 33,451,027, forward strand.
AAATAAATTAAATAATGTAGTTAAGTATTTTTATTGAATTATATCAACTCAATTAATTTACTGCCAATCATATTGATAGTTTATTCAATCATCACTCAAAATGATCATTGGAAATCGCCGGAGAAATGACCTGGCGTTGTTAGTAAGTCTTAAGTGAGTGGACGTTTATTACCTGATAAATTTTAACCTTCAAAGTTAATCAATTTAATTATTTTCAAGCGCTTCATTATTTTTTGATACAGTTACTTCTAGATCTTTATTAGATACATGAAATTCAATGTAACTCAACTGATTTTGTTGTTTCACTTTACAATCCTATTATTAAGTCTTTCATTCGTGCGTTGAATAATTTTAAATTATATATAAATCTGTACTTAGTATTTTAATTGTTGCTTTATAGAACGCAAGTTTTAACCAATTTAGTTATCACGAAATAATCAGCAAATTTGATTGTGCTCACGATATAAAATCGTGACAACGTCCTTTCAACAGACCTAAAATTGTAAACACAGTAAGTAATTAATTACTACCAAAAAATCTTAGTCACTATTCCTTAGACAGCGTACAGAAGAACTAAATGTTCTTGTCTTACAAAACAATACTATTGGATTATCTAGAGAGATGATGTGTCACCAAGTCTATCAACTTCTAGTTTATTCATCTACAGTACATTTTAAGCAGTCCTTTAACAAAATGTCAAGTTGGCGGATGGACCATAATTTATATAAAAGTAGTGCCCAAACTCCAATTTTTTTATAATTATGTAGCATTTGATTACGGCAATAATTTAATTTTTTTTTGTACTTCGATTTATACCATTTGTTTTACTTTTTTTTCAGGTAGTGATTGTGTGTCTTTTGATGTCTACAAAAAAACTTTTTTTAATAACAAATAGTACTAGTAGCATTATAGTTATAATTGTTTTAATTGTCGAATACGGCGATTCTCTTTTGCTGTAAGTTTCAAATTATTGTAACCAAAGACGTAAAAATATAATACTATAACTTGATAATCAATATGGATAATAGTATCCAAGTTAATATATTTTTATCAAATACACTATAAAAAAACCTTAGAGTAAATAATATATTTGAATTGTACAATTAGTAATCCTACACTGTGTATAAAAACATTACATATTATTTTTTTAAAAAAAACCCAGCACAGGGGGATCGCGGCACAGTGGTGACGTGGCATAGTTGGATCAAGTATTATGATATCTGACAGTGATTAAAATCACTATAAAAAAAAACGCTTCGATGCAAATCTTTAGATAGTGTTTAATTTTAAAAAATTGGTGGATTATACCAAAAGCAACATGATCTGCTAGTTCGTTATTAATATCCCGATTCAGATAATATGTCGAATGAAAGAGGGATATAAATACTACTTTTCATATAAAAATGGTATTGATCCATACATTTTTTAAAAAGTTATAGCATTTTAAAGTAAAAAGTATAAAATTGAGAATTTTCAAACAAAAATAGTATTTGGTAGCCATTTTCACCCTGAAGACAAAATAAAGTCCGAAATTTCTTTTTTCCATGATAAAGTATATTACATTAGATTTACTTTAAGATATATATACCAAATGATAGGTAAAGACATCAAGCATCTATAAAAAAAAAAATTATATTGATTTGTTCATTTTTGAAAAAGTAAAGGCACTTTTAAGTAAAAAAAATTGAAAAAATTTTGAAAATTAGCGATTTTTAAATTTGTAATTTTTTTGGAGGTTTCCCCCATTTACGGGGAACGAGGGAATTTGTTTCAATTTTTGAGGGTAATGTCTTCGACTAGATACGATTTGTGATCTTTTGACGTATCATTGAAAGAAATCGATTCGGTGAGAAAAAGTGGTAACAGTCAAAAAAAAAAAAAAAAAAACACATCATAGTAAAACCAATACCTTCTCAGCTTCGCATCGAAGCTAAAAGATTACCTTTAGTTGAGAAGGGTCGTATTTCAAGCTCACTAGGGCATATAAATAATAGCTTCCGTTTAAGTGATTAAAAATTAAAATCCTAGGTATAGTCTGAAGATAATTGTAATATATTATAAAGGTAATTCTTAACTATTTTATCTTTAAAACGACAACTTGGGACAAATATTTTGAATAATATGAGTAATTTGAGATTTAAAATATACTTTAAAATTTTATGTAAATGTATTCATTAGATACCTACTATAGAATTGATTTTTTCAAATTTAAATTTAAATCTTTAGATTTTATGCTAACATTACAAAGAATTGATCATTCATGTACAGAGTTAATTTTACAATCTAAATAAATTGTAAATTTATAATGGTTTAAGCGAATAAAATATTTTTATTTTTTGACTTGTTTTATCAAATAACTATAATTAACATAAAGAAGCAGACTAAGCAGCTCGAGAAGAAATTAACAACCTAAACTACAGACCCTTCAATATATAACCAGTTTCACCGCTATGATTTGTAAGGTTCTGTAAAACAACTAACAACAAAATAAGGGAAATAAAAATTTTTGTAAACTGGTAGCTTTATATTATAGCGGATATTTATTATCATGAGCTTATATTATTACTATTAATTAAATATATTTTTTGAAGATATAGATACACTTTTTAGAGATTAATGTCATGCTATAATTATTAAAGTCTATGCCAATGATGAATTTTAAAAATTGTGGTCTCAAAAAAGTAAACTGAACATTTTAGAACAAATTTATATTATCAAAACACGAACTCGAAGTTCTATTAAATACATAATATGCTGTACAAAACATATTATTTGATTCATGGATTCTTAAAGCCAGAGACTAGAATCGAGTTGATAAAAACGGTAGCACAGTTAGGTCGCGGCATAAAGTGAGCGTAGCATAGTTGGGACAAGTATAGATGATATCTGACAGTGATTAATATAATTATTATAAGAAACGCTATGATTTAAATTTGTAGATAGTTTTTAATTTTAAGAGATTTGTGGATTATTCAAAAGCAAAATTAAATACTATTTCCTTTATTGATCCTAATTAGTAGTTCTATGATTTATAAGTATAATATATGACTAAATATTTATTAAAGGAACTAAAAATAGTATGAAATTGATATTTAATAATTTAGTATTGTTATAATTTTTATCGTTCGATAAAATTAGAAATTTAAGCAAATTCAAATTTTAGAATTACTTTTTTCAACCTAAAAAAAAAATAAAATTTGAAAAAGTTTAACTTTATATTTTATGTCAATTGGATTTATAAAATATTCATGAAAATCGGTGTATTTTTCTATTAAGGTATCTTTAAATAAATTAAATTACAGTACCAAGAATTTTAACACATAATAGCATACTTTCGAATATAATAACCATTTTCAGTATATCTGGAATTTTTTTTTTTCATAGTTAAGTATATAACATAAGTTTTAATTTAAGATTAAATAAAATACTACTCGAACATTTTCAAAAATCAAGTTGAAAAAGTTTAAAATGTGTGGAAAAATTGCTTTTTTGAATCGCCCCTGTGAGCATGTAAAGGGTCAGATTTTCAACAAATGTTTATCAAATGAAAGAAAAATATTTATGGTTTTTAATATAAAAAAGAACTGTTTTGATTCGTTCATTTTTCAATAAGTTAGGAATAATTTTAGAAGAAAAAAAAAATAAAAAAGAATTTCGAAATTTACCAATTTTAAAAATCGTAATTTTTTGGGTGATTTTCACCATTTACAAGGAACGAGGGAAATTTATTTAAATGTTGAGGCTAATGACTTCGATTACATATGATTTGTGATCTTTTGACGTATCGTTGAAAAAAATCGTTTCAGTGGTAGCTGAGAAAAAATAGTGATAGATACAACAAAATAAAAAAACACATCATAGTAAAATTAATACTAAATTTAAAAACAGTCACTTAAACAAATATGGAAATTTAGCTATCGTTCGCAGCAATTAAAGGGGATATTAAGAAAGAAGTCATAATAATTGTTGTATCTAATAGGACTTTTTGTTTTAAATGTAATCAAAAATAATTTTACTATAGTTAGAAAAAATCAATTAGATTAATTGCTCCACCATTAATTTAGCTCATGTGTTAATTTTTACAAAGATGATTAAATAACTTTTAAGTTTTAATTTATTTTTGGTCAATAATTTTGAGAGGGTTGTATTTCCTAGAAGTATAAATGATATAAAAATAAAATCTACACAACATGAGTGCTGCTGCTCGATTCTTTTAAGACACTGTATAAAATTTATAATTAATTATCAGTGTTTCCTGTCTTTAATTTGACAATAAATAATTAATACTGAATTTAATTATCTATTTGGCATTTTACTATTAATCTACTAAGGCTTGCTATACACTTATTTAGCTACTAATAAGCCCTATGGCTTTAAAAGTAAATGACCTTCGATTTCGAACTTATTATAGATCGTTTACATTTTAACTGATTTTTAAAATATCAATTTTTTCCCTTTGTCTATAAGGTGTTACAGTTAGACCTTCTAACATTTAAACACAATAGAATAAATAAAAAGTAATGAAAAGGTTTTTAATGACCTCAAACTGTTATTTTTTATTAATACTCTTAATCATGCGAGTTACTAGTATTAGAATGTAACATTGACATTGCTCAAACTAGGAGGGAGGAAGGATGGACTTAACCCACTCAGTTTTGCTTGAATTCCTCCCATCTAGTAATGTATAATGTAGTATCCAAAAATTCCCTAGTGGTAAGTGGTAAAACTTCATTATTATTAGAAAACTAAGTGTGATAATTCAGTTTGTATGAATTATAAATATGTAAGTGCTGACTTCAAGGACGTAGACATTTTGCCTTCACGGGTCATAATATTACAAAAAAATTAGTTCACCCTAAAATGTAATTATTGTTATGACTTTAAATATTAACATATTCAAAACCATGACGAAGATTTGTTTTAAACGGTAAAAAAAATATTGAATAGTTACTAAAGTATAGTATTCCTGACAAAATTGTTTAGAGAAAAAGTCAAATCATGTATATAAAATAATAAGGTTTTTTCATAAGACATATAATGTTATATTCAACCTAAATCGACATGAACTATAACTTTAAAAAGTTGCTTTTATTATCTTAATAGAGTTATTCTTTAATTCCCTAACTTTACTCAGTATTTCAGTTTTCAGATAATTTGGATATTGTGAATAATATAAATTTCTTTAAGATTACTCAATTTACAAATTAGTTTTTCATGACATAATGTTTTTGAAAAATCTGCTAGTCGTCGAACAACGAAGGTAGTCAAATGGGGCCAAAGTCCAGAGGAAACCGATTAAATTTAAAAATTATTTGTGCGCCAACTATTAAGTGATAATATAAAAATTTATTTTAGTTTTTTCTTATTTCATGATATATTATTCATTTGGTACAGTAAGTATTTTTACCATTATGTACAAATAGTTTTAAAATAATTTAATGACTCGTGAACAGCGTTATGATAGAATAACAGATAGATTTTGTTCGTGAATTTAAAAAATCAACAGGTGTATGGCGTGTATAAAAATAGAGTTTGAAAATGCTGTACATATAAAACCTTGTACTGTTACTAGCAAGGTTGTTTTATGATAAGACGTAAAAGAATTTCACTTTATAACCAGTGTTGTATTTAGGGGGTTGTTCGAAGGAGAAGGCAATAGCCTCCGAAAAATTCTTAATACGCGAATACCAATATTAGAAAGCGAAGCCTACAATACAAGGTTGTTAAAAAAATGTTTTTTAGCTTCGATGCGAAGCTGAGAAGGTATTGGTTTTACTATGATGTGTTTTTTTTTTTTTTTTGTGTCTGTTACCACTTTTTCTCAGCTCTCACCGAACGGATTTCTTTCAACGATACGTCAAAAGATCACAAATCGTATCTAGTCGAAGACATTACCCTTCAAAATTGAAAAAATTTCCCTCGTTCCCCGTAAATGGGGGAAACCTCCAAAAAAATTACAAATTTAAAAATCGCTAATTTTCGAAATTTTTTCAATTTTTTTTACTAAAAACTGCCGTAACTTTTTCAAAAATGAACATATCAATATAATTTTTTTTTATATAGATGCTTGATGTCTTTACCTATCATTTGGTATATTTTTTTTGTAAATCTGACACTTAACCTGCCCACAGGGGGGGATTTAAAATGACAACTTTTTCACAAAAAATTAACTTTTTCAACTTAACTTTTGAAAATGTTCCGGAAGGTCTGACACTTTTATATATATCTTAAATTAAAGCTAATGTAATATACTTTAATTTGAAAAAAAAAAATTTGACCTCTGGACTTGTCTTCGTGGTGAAAGTTGACATCAAAGTTAATAAAAAATTACGATTTTTGTAAAATAATTTTTTTTTATATTTTTAACTTAATAATGCTCTAACTTTTTCAAAAATGAACATATCAATATAATTTTTTTTTATATAGATGCTTGATGTCTTTACTTATCATTTGGTATATTTTTTTTGTAAATCTGACACTTAATCTGCCCACAGGGGGGGATTTAAAATGACAACTTTTTCACAAAAAATTAACTTTTTCAACTTAACTTTTGAAAATGTTCCGGAAGGTCTGACACTTTTATATATATCTTAAATTAAAGCTAATGTAATATACTTTAATTTGAAAAAAAAAAATTTGACCTCTGGACTTGTCTTCACGGCGAAAATGGCTACCGAATGCTATTTTCGTGTGAAAATTCTCGATTTTATTATTTATATTATATTTAACTTTATAATGCTATAACTTATTGAAAAGTTTATGGATCCACACAATTTTTTTATGAGAAATAATATTTTTTAATAAACCCTTTTTCATTTAACATACTTTATCTTTATCGAGATATTAATAAGGAACCAGCAGATCAAGTAGCTTTTGGAATAAAACACCAATTTTTTTTAAATTAAACACTATCTAAAGATTTGCATCGAAGCGTTTATTTTTGATAGTGATTTTAATCACTGTCAGATATCATTATACTTGATCCAACTATGCCACGTCACCACTGTGCCGCGACCCCCCTGTGCTGGGTTTTTTTTTTAAATCTGTTTAAAAAATTTCATAATACCAATGCAAATTTGACACGTTTGGTGTTTTATACAAGCAGCGTTTAAAACGTATCAACCCTGCTACAATATACAATTGGACAAATATTTTTAATTTTGTTTCTAATATTTATTATTTTTTTGTCAGTTAACAATTTTGATCATTGAAAATTTATGATGATCAAAAAATTATTGAAGATTTTTTTTTAATAATATTGTTTGAAGAGTGACCCTAAAAAAAATTAGGGTGTCAAAATTCATACAAACCACACGTTATACTCAATTGTACTCAATTAAGACTTTATAGTTTGTATAAAATAATTATTTAGTTATAAGAGTACTCATATAATTATATTATACAAAGGTATTTTAATAATGAGTATGTTTAAAATTAATAGATAGACTACTTGACATTCGTTTGCTCTCCGTTAATAAATCTAAAATGAATGAATCTTGTTTCTCGTTATTTTTATATCGATTTCTAATGAATAATATAACTCACTTAGTTGTCTTTATCGTATATTCAACAGAAAACGAAAAATAAACAATTGTTATTTGTTACATGGGTTGCAGATTTTTTGTAACTACGTTGAGTCAATTTTGAATATTTAAATGAGACAATGGAATCCCGGAGACGCGTTTTTTAATAAGTCTATTTTGTTTAAATAAATAAACAAATACTCTATTCGTATACTATTATTAATATGTTATAAGTAATGGTCCGGAATAGAAGAAACGATTATTTGAGATCAGTGTGCAATTTATTGTGGAATTTTGCTGTATCTATATACAGTGAATCAAGTAAATATTAAGACAAAGTATAAGAAAAACTATTTCCCTCTCCAATTGACATCGTCTTACAGACCTTTAAGTATGATTTAATCACTCGTTCAAATATTTTTCTATTGGTGTTAACCACACTTTTAAAGTATGTAAGACGATAGTAATTCCAGAATAAAATTGTATTTTTTTTACAACGTCTGAATATTTACTTAACTCGCTGTATATTAGAAATAGCCAAAATATATCAATATTATCAAATATCGATATTGTTTTTCTATCAATAATAAGATGTTTATCTATCACATATCTTTTTTTTTTTTAATTATGAAATATCACAGGATTATGTTGTATTTTTAAAATTTTTATCATTGTTGGGTTTACCACTTGGTAAAACACTAATTTATAGTCTTTTAACCCATTGAGTTATAATAATGACAAAATAAAAACAAATTAATTTTGGAAAAAAAAAAATTTTAGAAGAGACCTAAGTTTAATTTAATAACTTAGCATTCAAAATTAATGCAATTGTACCACAGAATAATGGACGCAATTTATACATAAAAAATTGTTTATTAATTATACATAATTTTATGTATAAAATAAAATGTATAAAAATATTTGTATATTTGATAATTTATGAAAATAAAAAATATCCCTGATATAACAATATATTGATATTTCTAGAATGGTAATCAAAATATATTAGATTATTTTGCCAATATATTATATATCGATAATATAAATATATATTTTTTACCATCTCTACTGTATGTACATTGGTCTGGATCGATAACTCATGTAGAATGTTTTGATTGGATAAAAGCCTTAGGCAATATACGAGTTTATTGAAGTTTCTAAACTAGTCTAGATTTCTTTTTTTTTTTATGAATAACACTACTATAAAAAAAATTATTAGTTAACTTTGTGTTTGTAATTGTGTTTTCGTTATATATTAAGTATTTGCGATTTATATGCAATGTATTCTACAGCTATAATGAAGTTGTATACATTGTCTCATCTAATTATCAAGTATTTTGATAAAAATAGCGTAATATTATATTTTTATGGTTTTATGTACATATGTAATTTGTTATTAACGTGTAATATACGATGCATATCATGTATCTGTACTGCCGTGTTAAGCAAAAACAGGGTAACTCCAAAATTATATAAATATAACCAAGTAGTAATAAATATAATATTTGAATTTCACACTTTATAATTTTATTTTATTTTTATAGTACTACATTGTTTGACAGGGCGACGTAAGAAAAATTATATCTGTTATAAATAATGTATTTTTAAATAATTATTTCTAAAATTTAAGTAAATATTGAAAGATAAATAAAACAATATACTGTCAGCCTTATTTATCTTCATACATCATTCATATTTCTATTTAAAATAAATATTTAAAACTTTACACTTCTCCAATCACGTCCTCGCCTATTGTCACTGATCTCCTCATTTAACTTACTTCGTGTCCTTCTTTGCCAAACTCGTACTTATATACTCTGTCTTACTTCTACTTATTCTTAAACCCTTTTTTTCAAGAGCTGATCTCCATACCCCTAGTCATTTATTAGTTTCCTCCCTATTTTCTCCTATTATCACTATATTGTCAGCAAATAACATGCACTACTCCTTGTATTTTTTTCATCTATCATTATAGAGAATAAGTAAGGGCTTAAAGCAGAACCTCAGTGTACTCTTACCCTGTTACTTCTGTTACTCTTCCTACGCTTTTTACCCTAGTAAAAGTGCCATCATACATATCTTTTATTATATTAATGTATCTTTTCGGGACTCCTTTTCTCATTAATGATTTTTAATTGCAATGCTTATAATTATCTTTTTTAAACATTAAGTTAATAAATTTCTAGAAAAAATAAATAATTCGAATTTATTGATAAAAGTTTTGGAATTTCAGTGTAGACTTTTAATTTTGTAAAATTTTACAGTACATTTAACAAGTTGACCTAATGGAATGATTCATGTTATAAAAAATATATTTAAAAAAAATTATTTTTAAAATTTAAGTAAATAAATTAAAAAAATGTACAGTTGGCCTTACTTTATCTTCATAAATCATTTATATTTCTACTTAAAATAAATAACTAAAGACAATTAAATAATGGCATTACACTATACATAGATCTCAGTACAAGTTTTGAGTAATAGTGTTCATTGGTTTCGATTTATAAAAGTTTATACTATTTATTTAAACTTTATATTATGTTAAAAATGAATTTTCTTAACTGTTATTTTGTATTAATCTTTATTTTAATACAATTACTAGAATCAAATTTTGTGTTAACCAAATTAGACGACAATCAAAAAACTGAAAATATTAATCAACTACTTGGGAATGTGAATGTATGGAATGAATTCCAGAATATAAAAGTTACATTTGTAATTGAAAGTAACACGACAACTTTTGAAGTTAATAACATCTTTGAAGTTTCAAGAGAATATGAAAGTAAGGTAGACTTAATTTTTAAATTCGTAAAATGTAAGTGTTGGGAATATATTAAGTTATGTAATCGGCTTTTGTCATACATGGCAAGTGATTATAAAACTATCTATGATAAAGAAATTAATACGAAAAACAGAATAATGACCTTAACAATAAAGAATTTGCTTCTGACAAAAATCCAGAACTATAAAGCATTAACAGATCGTCTTTTTAAGTATGCATGTCATTTTAAAAGTTTATTTCCTAACGGTAAAGATATTATAGATGAAAATGACCCATTTTTTTCAAAACTATCTACCATAATATATATGCCATTACCTGAAGATAATGATGATTTTGCAAGGAATTTGATTAAAACATTAAATAACTCATTTCATGATATTTATCATTATTCAAAAAATTTGTGTCATTTTACAAACTATATTCCTCGCCATGACTCATGTAAGAAACAATACAAAGTTTTTATTAATGATAATGAAAATTGTAATGATAACTTTGCAGAACATTTGAGTAAAAGCTTTGATAAATTTGTTAATAATGCTTTTGATTTGTTTGTACGGTTGACAATAAATCAAAAATTTGAATAATACATAAAATTGAATTATTAATATTTTTAAAACATATAGGAAACTTAAAAATGCCAAATCAAGTTTTTATAATAGTTGTTATTTTAAGAAAAATCGAGTGATTTATATTAATAAACTACCCCGTAAATTTAACACTTAAATTTTTATAAATATATTGTATTCTTGTATTTTTGAAAAATATAATTTTTTTATTATGATTAGTTACATAAAAAATTGTTTGGAAATATTTTTGATTGTGTATATTAATAAACTGATTTAATAAAAATTATACATTATTTGAGCCTATCGCTATATTATCATTTCAAAATGTATATGAATATATGTAATCTATTTATTATAATAAAGCATTTAAATTGTTAGCTCATTTTTAGATTTTTAAATATTGAAACTAAATATTTTGTTTAGTTTAAATGTGTTTCCTAATTATTATAATAGTGACTCTTATATCGATTTTATTTTTCCGATATAATTTCTTATGTTGTATATTATTTGACATAACATATAATAATTTATTAGTTACTTCATTTAGTAATTACTTATTACTTATTTTCCAATAAAATCGCAAATAGATAAATTATACGCTATTACTGCGACATTAACGTCATAAATTACTAGATGACTGATTGGGCATGACTAACAATTATACAAAATTACTAATGAAAACTGACAGTAGCTTACAAAACTTCAATATCGCCCATTTAAATCTTTATAATATACTAAATCAAGTTATTGACAATTAAAGAACATATTACTTATCAACTTTTTTATTTTTATTTCTATAGGTAAATTTAGTGNAGAACATATTACTTATCAACTTTTTTATTTTTGTTTCTATAGGTAAATTTAGTGGTTTTACATCGATTTTTGATGTAAAAATAGCATATATTCCTATTAAAACCCATCTAAAATTGAAATATAAAATAAGAAAATATACGGTAAGACAAAAACTTGGTATATCACATAAAAAATAATGGAGTTACTGTCTTTTGACTTATGTTCATACATTGGGAAAAAAGAGTATCTTGATTTACTGTTAAAAATGTTTTTTTGTGTTCCTGAAAAATCATGTTGACTGCAGTTATCCTGTTTTCGCTTAGCACGGCAGTGTAGTACTCGGCTTAAGTTTAAAATTAATAATTTTATAACCCTTTATGCCGAAAAAATATTTTTTTATGTATAACATGATGTATTTAACTTCATTTAAGCAATTTTTGTATTTATACCTTTTTACCCAAGCACTACAGTTATACAGGGTGTTCAGTAATTAAGGAAACAGATAATTTGTTATAAAAATGAAAACAATAGAAACCCGTTTCTTTACTTACTGAACATTTTATACAAACTTTTTATCTTGCGATGAATGTCATTTCTTGAAGTTATATAGAGTATTCAGTAAGTAAGGAAACGGGGTTTCTATTGTTCTTGTTGTTTGTAACAATTGACCTGTTTCTTTACTTACTGAATATTCTGTATATAAAGAAATTAGAGTTAGTAAAATGTTAAATTAGATTAGATGGTAATTACAAATCAAGTACAATTCCTCTAAAATAAGAGAGGGTATACAAGTTGAAAACACTTATTATTATATTATTAAATCGCTTATTCTTCCCCAAAATAGTTAGACTTTGTTAATTTCTACACTATTCTTTACATATGTACAAACACATTGTTAAACGTACTATGTAAAATAAAAATTAAATGATTTTATTGTTATACATATTTTTTTTACTTGAAAAACTAACTAGAAGAGATTTTTAGTGTTTTGCTTTTTTTCGTGTCCTTGAAAATACAACAAGTTGGCTTCTGTTATACTTTTCGGATTTAAAAAATAACTTAGAAATAAAGCATGGACAGCAATATTTAGTTATTATATTTAATGAATGGATAATAATATAGGGCGGTTTTGAGTTGTAATAGTGATTTAAATACTTCTAGCAGTTCATTATTTATGCTTATGACAAAGATATGCAAGTTAATAGAAATAATTAACTGAAATTAAGTTAATTTAAGTATGAACAATGTCGATAAATTAACAGTTAAAAATTACCAAATTATAAATTATATTATTTAAGTTAAAAGTTTATTCGAAAAAAAATTAACTAGTTAAGTTGAAAAGTTAAAACAATATTAACTTTTTTATCTTAACTTGAACTTTTTAACTTTTTAACATCATTGGTTTATGGTATGAATAATTTTTATAAAGCATTAGTTATAACGACGATTTATAATAAAAGCACTTATGTCTTGCGTCGGTTTAAAATACTCATAATATAAAATTTATAATTTAAATTTTAGTAAAACTTTATTATCTCTTAAACACTCATTCTTGTTTTACGTGAAACATTTGAAGGGTTTATTGGTACAAAAAAGTTACATTGTTGTCCTATTACATTTTCGTAAAAAACTTCAATTTTAATACTGTGGCGTAATTAGGGTTTTTTTCTGTAAAAATATACATAAATAATTTTTTAAATAAAATGAAATTTTATCTCCTTGTAATAATCTTTTTATGCGGGATATATTCTCTCATGGCTCTTAATTACAATCCTGTTTAAAACAGAGTTGTTATAAATAAAAGACAAAACTCAAACTTGATTGTATAGTATAAGTGTTAATGTAATTGTACAATTTTAAAAAGTTATTTATCATTATGATGAGTGTTAAACGTAGATCATCTAAACCATTTTTGTAACCACGGGATGTGTTAACACAGTTTTTGTGGGAATATTAAGTTTTTATGCCTACTATTTTTACAACGCGATGAATTGAAATAAATGAATAGAGAAATGACACATAGATGACTTTAGCGTGGCCGTCATTTTATAACTAAAAAAAAGTAATTGTCAGTTTAGAGAAATACGATTTTTATACGACTGCTGTTATACCACATGGTCTCTACAGACCGCCCGGCGGAAATAATTATATATAAATAAAAAAAAACGTAATGGGAGCGTAATAGTTTCTTTTAATTTTGTAGTCATTCAAAACAACAAATCGTAAAAATTATAATTTGAAATGTGTAACTCATTCAGTCACCGGATAAAACAAGTAAAATAGCCGGCTGAGAGAAATAAAATAGAATTTACGGATAGTTAAATGTTAATGAAGAAGTTTATTTCTGTGTTAAAAATATAACACTTCATGGTCGGTATCATTTTGCAACCTAATACGTTAATCATTGGTTGTGCATGGCGAGCGGGGGCAGTAACCGGTAACACTTATACATCTATTAGAGACCACGACAGCGACCACAAAGATTCGGTCCCCCCCCCGCTCGGCGGATTTGTTGTAATATTATTTTTATGAACACACAGACTTTGTTTTTTTTTTCTTCTCGTGCAAAAGTCACTGTCGTTGCCGTCGCGATTTTACCCGACCTTGACCCCACCCTTATTGTGCGCAGGCGCTACGACCGGACAAAAACATTCTCCTTCTCCTCCACCACTGGGTCTGTTTTTGTCGGCCGCCGTCTTGCCAATAGCCTTCGTCCACCCCGCTATGCCTCGTCATGACGCCGCAGTGTGCTGCTGTTGCGGAATTCACGGACGATTACCGAAGGCGCGCGCGCACAACCGCATAAAACAGTTCGCACGTTTCGTCGTTCGGTGTTTGTAGGTTATGTTATTGTTGGTCGTCCGTACGGGGTACGACGTATTATTATTATTGTTGTCATTTTGGTTTGACGGCTAACAATAGATGCATTTTTCGTGGTAAAATTGTTCATTGCCATAGAGATCGCCATTTGTCTACTCTCAGGAGATCTCAGTGTTGTAGGTCTAGTTTTTTTTTGTACCCATAGTGCGATAGGAGTGCATGTTTTTGCTGTCGTTCGCATATATCTCTGCTAGTGATTTTGTTCGCGTAGAACTTTTCGGATAGTTCATTTTGAGTATTTTTAGGCATTTTTATGTTTTGGACTACCAACCATCCATGAAGATGTGTCCGCCTCCTGTTGAGCTCGTTATACCCTAGGTGTGTTAATCATAGCCGACGGTCTAAGCCGATTTGTCTGATTAAGGTAAGTGTTTCTGACATAATATATTTCATCTTACTACCGTGGTGTATGCTTAATAACGTTTATACCCTTTGCCACCTGGAAAATATTTGAAACGTTAAGGTTACCATGACTACCAAACGAAGCTATATGATATTTACGTTATTTTTATTGCTTGAAAGTTATGTATAGGGCACGAAATTGTATGAATTTATCAATTTTGTTAAGTTATCGCGAACACCTCATCAGCCAGTACAAATTTTTATTTATCAACTTGAATAATTTAATAATTTTATATTACTGAGGTTGTAGTTATGGGAGGGGGGGATTATAAAGTTTATCCACTCCCAAAAAGGAAAAATATTTTTACGCTACTATAAAATCCTAAGACAAAGTTCGGATTATTCAAAATGACTCAAACAAAATTTAAGAAGTCATATAATTACATGCCCTAGTTATGATAATGCAAGTTTGCAATTCTTAATATTTTATTTAAGTACATTAAGAATTTGAATTTTTGAAATAAAGTAGGACTTGATTTTATTTCAGAGCCTTGAAGTTTTGCTATTAAAAAATATGAATTTTACTGTTGAAAATCAAATATGTATTTAGATATTCATAATTTTGATACTATTCAAAAATAATTTTGTGTTATTTCCGTTTTAGATTTTGATAACCTACCTTTGATTATTTGTTATTTTCTTATTAATATTTGATGAATTAATATACACTGTTTTTAAATTTGAAATATTAATCATAATATTAATGCTATAGCTATTCCATATTTCAATATATTTTATGGCGTTGAATATATTTATTTAATGTGAGAAAATCAATTTTTATGGTTCTCAAATTTGAAAAAATAGTACTTGAATTATTCATTTCTGTCAGTCATAGTATATTATTAAATATATATCATGACATAGAATAATTATTATCATTTTTGTGATAGCTTATATTTTCATGTTTAATTAATATTCATGTAAATATTTATTTGAAAAATATATTATTAGGTTGTGTAGAAAAATGTTAATATGTATATCATAACCATATATAAATAATTAAGTACTTATTCAGTATTTCATTTTTAAATATGTATCTTAAATAAAATGTATCTTTTTGATCAATCTTTAAGCTAATATCATCAAAATTACATAAATAACTCATTTATTAAACTGATCAAAAAATCTATTACTTTAAAGTTATAATAAAACTCATCTAATACTTTTATTATTTTAGTATATATTTATATGCTAAGTGAGTATTACAAACAATATAATGTTTATAGTTGCTGTATTGGTGTTAAATTTTTCTATATATGCATTCATAATCTTATAGTTTATATTTCATTTTGTTTCATAAAGCAAAATTTTTGTATTGTACTTATTTTATTAACAAAACAGTTTAGTTGTATTCCTGTATTTATTTCCTTTGTTTTACCTAAATAGAAAGTTTTTTCTTTAAAAAATAAAATATTCTTAAATTAATGAATACTTAGGTTATTGAACTATGGCTTTTTATTTATCACATAGATATTAAAATTCCCTAAAGTATACTTTTTTAGGTATTAATGTAAAATAATACATTTTTAGTATTTAATTCAGACTTAATGGAATAGCAAAGTGGTATTATTTCTTAATAATTCAGCAAATAATTCAATTGTGTTGTAAATTTATACAGTTTATGTTAGATGTAAGAATATTAAGAAATAATATGATAATAACTATACTAGAGAGTTTTTTGTTATTAAGTCCAGTAATGCTTTAAAATTTGTTGTGTTAACCATGTATAATTAATATCACATAAGATTACAAATATTAAAATTTTATTTTAATTGATTCTGAATTAAATAAAATCCTCTCAAGTATGAACTCTTGGTGGTAATGTAGTATAGAATTTGACTTAAACATTCATTAAAACATCATTACATTTTATAGTATTTATTAACTATTCTTTGAATTCTGTAATTCTATTACTATTTTTTAAAATAAAACAATTTAAATATTTAAAAATGAAATCAATAATTCGACTCAGTTAACATTTGATAAAACAGTTTATTTTCTATGGCTATAATTATACTAATGTTGAACTTATTATCTGATTTTATAATATCTTATGATTCTGTCATATCTAGTGATTTAAAGCTTATAAGTTTTAACTTCCTTGTATACAAGGAAGTTCATATTTTAACATTACACTAATATAATTGATCAGATTTGTACCATATGTTTTGTAAAGTTCGTTAGCTGGATTTTTAAGTGTATATTAAAGAAATGTTTTCTAATTTATTTACGTTTTACAATGCCTTGCTATTTTTTTACTTTTTACTTTTTTCTGATGAGATATATTTAATATCTTTATAATAAATACAAAATTATTTTTATAAAATTAAAGTGCGAGACAGTTCTTTGAAATAGTATTAAAAAAAAATTCAACTAAGTCGTCAAATATTTCTCTTTTTAGAGTAAAAAACAGCAGACAAATTATTAATAAAATGAACAGGAAATTTTTTGGTTTATTTGAAACAAAACGGCAATATTCTCTAGAGGGAAATTCTTCTTTACAACTGCTAAAAAAAACTTGTGATATCAGAATATTAAGAGATTGTTTTGTAATAAACAACTTAGCCGAGTTTATTGCATAATATGTTCTTTTTTATCAAAAAGCATTTTCAATTTATTCTTTAAGTACGTATTTGAATCAGTAGAGTACTTCATTTATGTGGTGTACTTAAATTATTCACGGTGCAAATTAATAACATAATATTGTTGACATTTTTATATTATTACTATAAAAAAAATATTTGAATTATTAATTAAAAAACATGAAAAATATCATAAAATGAAAGTAATTTTTAATAGCTGAGCATTGATTTCAATAGTTGTTGTCTTTCACTTATTAGTATTCTGCTCACTTCTCGTCTTTGTCCAAAAGTATGAGTTTCATCAATGTTTAATTGATTATTTTAAAAGTCTTTTTATAAATGTAACTTAAAAGCTTAACCATTATATCAAACTCTAAGTTTTGTTTGTAGTTCTATATTTAATATTAAATAAACCATACGAACCATAAGCTTTATATTGATTGAAACTTAGCCGTTCATTTTTAACTGTAATTAGTACAGTTAAATTTCAAGTTTTTCTTTTGTATAATTGTATTGTTATTAATTTAGATAACTCGTTGAAAGTGTACTTGTTATTATATTGAATTTATTCATTTTTAATTAAATTTTCATTAAACTTAAAAAGTTGCATAACTAGGTATGAAACATTTATTTACTCAGATTCGATATTAAAATAGGTTGTCCTTCTCATTTCACCTTCGTTTAAACTATCGGTATAGGTCGATGATCCAAACATGTGCTGCATCGAATATCTAACTGTTATTATCTGCTATACAAAAATAGCAATTTTATAGTTGTTATTAGTTTTGTGCATAACAGACGATTGAATGTAAAAAAATGTCGCCCACCTTAATAAATGTATCTATCGGCGGTCATAAACGAGGTTAAAAATTCTACGTATGTCCAATTTATCATTATTTAAAACAAATCATCATTATTGTTTTCAATAATTATTAATGGTACTTCGTTTTAGCTTTTGTTTGAATAACCCAAAATTCTTCTCTACATTGGGTGCCCATCAATTAACCCTATACGTTATGTGCGACTAGGTATTATTTCTATTTGCCATTATTAATTCGAATAATAACTTATCGAGGCCAAAAAAACTTGAGCATAACAATATAATAATAATGATGATTTATAGTTTTAATGGACATAGTATGATATACGTGCAAGTTAAAATTTTAATAAAAAATAAACCACGATGGCGTCTGTGGCTAGACATGGCTTGTGAGTTTATTAATAATAATATATTCAAAACATAGTCAGAAGTATTTAGATTTCAAGTTTGGTCTATGCGAGTCGGGTTACTAAAAGAAGAAAAGAAACTGTGTTATTTTAAACATTAACTGCCGTTAGAATATCGGACGTAACATGCAGAATAAAAAAATATATCATCAATACAATCACACAATGTTGCGTTGCTTGTAATTCTATCTCGGCCATTGTCAAAATGCTGGCGTGTACGTTTAACGATTACATACATGATTCATTGTAGAAGGTATTTGAGATTATTGTTTGTGGACCGGCTGAACAAAAAATATCTCTTCTCGTTCTTCAATAGTGTAGGTATTATTGTCTTTCTCTGTTGGAAGAACAATAACACTGTTATGTCAGTAACGGTTTTTCGTTGTACTGATTTTCTTTTTTGTAAAACTTTCATTAAAGTAGTTTATATTGGAGTTTCAAGACTTCAGGCGTGGAACTTGTTGACCATTGTATAACAAGTTTCATTTTAAGGGTGCTCGGGAAGTAAACTTCATTATTTTTGACAGTTTTATAGATAGTCACAATATTGTATACATATTATATTATTATAATGTTTATGATACATTAAATTTACATTGTATTTATTTTGATCAACGATTTTTCTTATTCATTTAAATCACAAAAGAATTTTTACGTCAATCTTATTATTTTTAATGCGATCAGTCGGCGGAATCCATTATAATTAAATGTTAACAAAACAACTTTTTTTAATATTTTCATTGATTTGTATAACTGATTTTCCTGTATTTTATTTAAGTTAAAAAAGAATCATTTTAAAAGTCTAAAATTTAGTTTCTTGAAAAATAATGAAGGTTTTATAATTGTATTGTAATAATATCTGTATAATAATTGCATCTCTAGAAACATTTAAAGAAATGATTTACGACGTTATGATTTATTGGCAATGTAACGTTCTTTAGAAGAAAATAATTGGTTTCTCTTAACTATGACACTTTGCAGAAATATTTGTGTTATTATTTTATTGACAATTCATATAGGAAGGATGTAATAAAAATTTTGGTTCTGGATGAATTAATATCGCTATCTTGTTTTTCTGCTGTGTCGGTAAGTTGTTTTAATTGGATATGATTATCTACACTACAATAAATTAATCGGTCCAGTGAAACTTAGTTATTATAATCGGTCAGCGGTCCCTTTGCGTTAAAAATACATATTTTACTCGAGTGATGGCTGTTAATGGCCAGGGTCATCTTATTTTTGGACGTGATTAAAAAAAAAAAATAACCTGAGGGATCCTATTGGTACAATAAGGCCATATATTTTTGAGGATATATATTTTCTATTTTAGTACGCATTTTCTTTAAATTTTCTGACGATCTCCGAATTATTTTTACAAAAAAATGTATAAATACCTACGGCTATAATTGATATACATTTTCTTATATTGTTAAACCAGATAAACTTTGAAGAAATCGTGATATCGTACTACTTGAGTACTTATTGGCTATAATGAATTATTATATAAAAACCATTATCCAGATAAAATTTTTATACTTAGCCTTTCGCATTGTCCAAATGTTTTGATATAGTAAACTTGACTACACGTGCAACACGTGTATTTTTCCCGTTAAACTAATTATAATATTTGAGTAATTTATCATTAGATTTTTCTGTCTTCGTCGTTTAAGACTGTTAACTTTTTAAAAGTAACACTAACTATCATCATTCGCTGTATTAACATTTGCCACTTATATTCTTTACACATTTCTAATTTTAATTTGAACGGATCTACCCAGTGCAGACAGAAAATAATCGTTTAACGATGTGGCGTGTCATTCGAAGAAAAAAAATAGTCTCGACTTATTTAATTTTTAACGATGCATCTTTTTTGTTTACACATATTTAAATTTGTTGTTTGAGAAACAGGACGAAAATTAATTGAGTAAGTTCTCTTAGGTTTAAATCAAATTCGTGTATTAATTATATATTCTATGGTAATTTTAACGGAATTAGCTTACTTTATCAGCTTTGTATTAGAATAACTTATGTATTTTATTAAAAAAATGTTTCGTGTTTACTGTTCTTAATGTTATTATATTTTACAGTGAGATCTGAATGTAATTCTTCTGTGTTTTAAATTTTAATTAATTCTCATGACCAAATTGTGTTAAACGAATATTTTACAATATTCTGCAGTAAATGGCGTATATACTGTTTTCATGGAATATCTATAATAAGAATTTAAATAATGTATTTTTGCTTCTGATGTATTATGTGACGTGCAGTAGCAGCATTTTTCGTCATCGGTCACAATGACATATAACTCACTTGACATGCAAATGTTTCAACAAGTAAAAATAGCTCAGCATATATATTAAACAAAAAAATAGTTCCCTATTCAATAAGTGTTTCGTTCAGTCAATATATAGTTTTTCAAAGGCTTTCCATTTGCAACGATATACGTATGACAGTGCGGTGTAATATGATGAGCTTTCCCGGAAGACGTATGTTTGTTAAGCATGAAAATACCTATATATTTTCTAGTAAAATGTTTTAGTCGAAAATGACAGCTTTAAGCACTATGTGGTAAAAGTGTTTATCTAAATGACGTGAGGGCATATGTTCTTTGTACGGTTTTCTGTGGTCTTATAAGGGCAACGTTTTTGTCCGTGTATTGACGTTCGATGTGTTTATTTTATTCTGAAGTACTTGCGCTGACGTGATTCTGGTGAATCGGTAATAATTACATTTAAAAAACAATAATTCAGCGTTGGTTGTTGACTTTAAAAAGATTACCGTGAAGTAACTAATTTAAGTATGCTCTCGTCTAATCAACTTATTTGTGTAAGTAACGTAAATTAGCGCTGAATAAATTTCAAGTAATTATCGTATTCTATTAGTGTTATGACGACCGCTTTTGTGCTTTATATTTTTCCCCGAAAGTAAATCTCCTTAGTATATTTAACCTAAGCAGTACACATTTATTTACGGATTTTAAACCTTCTTACAATTCGCTTTTCTCCGGCCTTACAGTTAATGCATTATGTGTGGCATAACTGTAATACACAAAAGCCATTAAGTCTTAAGTTTCTTTTGTTCCCATGTGAATATTGTATTACTATCAATTCTAAAGGGATAATAAGGTAAATATTTTCCTTTTTTGAGTTATTCATTTTTTATGAATCATGTGTCATGTGCGTATATTAAAATGATATTTCCGCTGTCTTGGCGTGGGGAGTAGTTGGTTGTCCATTTTGTTAGTTCGTTAATTAATAGTTCTTTACCAATTATTGATGAATATGCCAGTAGTTTCTTTAGCCAAAACAATGCGCCACTTTGACCACTGGTTGTTGTTTTTTGATTTTAATTTTATTATTATTTTATGATTATAAATTATCGATTTATTAATGTTGGACGCGTTTCCCGTGTATATGAAATTGGAATAAAACATACAAAAATATGAAAACATTTTTTCTATATAACAGCTGTTAAACCAGCTGCAGAAGGGTCATATTTATTACACACAAACATAAAGCTGTTTAATTATTCAACGGCTTCAAAAGTAAGCGTTATATTTTTAGTATTTTTTTTTTCGAAGGTCTTCTTTTATACGACTGTCATAATTCGGTTTTATTTGGTCAAGTTTTACAATGTAAGGTAATTTATTTTTCCTGTTCGGTTAAACTTGTAGTTTAACATTTACTTTGTGAGTATATTATAAAACGAATGCATAATTACATAAGCAGATACGCATAGTATTTATTCAGTTTAATTTTGTTTTTATGTTTCATGACAATTATATTATAAACATTTTTCAAAATACAATTTATTAAAAATTGTAAAGTTTTTTGAAAAAGCTAGAATTAAAAAAGTTGATAAGTAATATGTTCTTTAACTGTCAATAACTTTATTTAGTTTATTATAAAGATTTGAATGGGCGATATTGAAGTTTTGTAAGCTACTGTCAGTTTTCATTAGTAATTTTGTATAATTGTTAGTCATGCCCAATCAGTCATCTGGTAATTTATGACGTTAATGTCGCAGTTATAGCGTATAATTTATCTATTTGCGATTTTATTGGAAAATAAGTAATAAGTAATTACTAAATGAAGTAACTAATAAATTGTTATATGTTATGTCAAATAATATACAACATAAGAAATTATATCGGAAAAATAAAATCGATCTAAGAGTCACTATTATAATAATTAGGAAACACATTTAAACTAAACAAAATATTTAGTTTCAATATTTAAAAATCTAAAAATGAGCTAACAATTTAAATGCTTTATTTTATAAATAGATTACATATATTCATATACATTTTGAAATGATAATATAGCGATAGGCACAAATAATGTATAATTTTTATTAAATCAGTTAATTAATATACACAATCAAAAATATTTCCAAACAATTTTTTATGTAATTAATCATAATAAAAAAATTATATTTTTCAAAAATACAAGAATATAATATATTTATAAAAATTTAAGTGTTAAATTTACGGGGTAGTTTATTAATATAAATCACTCGAACTATTATAAAAACTTGATTTGGCATTTTTAAGTTTCCTATATGTTTTAAAAATATTAATAATTAATAATTCAATATTATGTATTATTCAAATTTTTGATTTATTGTCAACCGTGCAAACAAATCAGAAGCCTTATTAACCAATACATCAAAGTTTTTACTCAAATATTCTGCAAAGTTATGATAATATTCTTTATTAGCGTTGTATTCTTTTATATATGAGGCCCGTTGAGGAAGATTGTATGAATAATTACACAAATTTTTTGCACAATGATAATTACTCTTAAATGACCTATTTAATGTTTCAATTAAATTTTCTGCAAAATCATCACCTACAGGTAATGGCATATATATTATGGTAGATAGTTTCGAAAAAAATGAGTTATTATGATTTACATTATCTTTACCTTTAGGAAATAAACTTTTGAAATAACATGCATAAGTATAAAGAAGACTTGTTAATTTTTTATAATTTTTGATTCTTTTCAGAAGCAATTTCTTTATTGTTAAGGTCATTATTCTGTTTTGCGTATTAATTTCTTTATCATAGATAGTTTTATAATCACTTGCCATGTATGACAAAAGCCGATTACATAACTTAATATATTCCCAACACTTACATTTTACGAATTTAAAAATTAAGTCTACCTTATTTTGATATTTACTTGAATTATCATAGATGTTATTAACTTCAAAAGTTGTCCAGTTACTATCAATTACAAATTTAACTTGTATATTCTGGAATTCATTCCATACATTCACATTCCCAAATAGTTGATTAATATTTTCAGTTTTTTGATTGTCGTCTAATTTGGTTAACACAAAATTTGATTCTAGTAATTGTATTAAAATAAAGATTAATACAAAACAACAGTTAAGAAAATTCATTTTTAACATAATATAAAGTTTAAATAAATAGTATAAACTTTTATAAATCGAAACCAATGAACACTATCACTCAAAACTTGTACTGAGATCTATCTATAGTATAATGTCATTATTTAATTGTCTTTAGCTATTTATTTTAAGTAGGAATATAAATGATTTATGAAAATAATGTAAGGCCAACTGTACATTTTTTTAATTTATTTACTTAAATTTTAAAAATAATTTTTTTTAAATATGTTTTTTATAACATGAATCATTCCAATACGCCAACTTGTTAAATGTACTGTAAAATTTTACAAAAATAAAAGTCTACACTGAAATTCCAAAACTTTTATCAATAAATTCGAATTATTTATTTTTTCTAGAAATTTATTAACTCAAAGTTTAAAAAAGATAATTATAAGCATTGCAATTAAAAATCATTAATGAGAAAAGGAGTCCCGAAAAGATACATTAATATAATAAAAGATATGTATGATGGCACTTTTACTAGGGTAAAAAGCGTAGGAAGAGTAACAGAAGTAACAGGGTAAGAGTACACTGAGGTTCTGCTTTAAGCCCTTACTTATTCTCTATAATGATAGATGAAAAAAATACAAGGAGTAGTGCATGTTATTTGCTGACAATATAGTGATAATAGGAGAAAATAGGGAGGAAACTAATAAATGACTAGGGGTGTGGAGATCAGCTCTTGAAAAAAAGGGTTTAAGAATAAGTAGAAGTAAGACAGAGTATATAAGTACGAGTTTGTCAAAGAAGGAAATATATATATTTTTTTTTACATACAATTTTACTGAAAATTTGTTTAACCAGCTTATAGAATAATACATGATTTAATTATTACTTAATTTTATTTTATTGATATAATAATAATTATTTCATTTAGAGTATGTTTAATTTTTAACTACAATATTATGTTGACCTAATGCAATCAAGGTTATCAACACGTATCAAAATTCAAGTGATTAATCAGACTTGAAAAATGTTCTGTGGGCAACAAAGAGTAGTGTAGAGATAAAGACGTTATTCCTTTTACACGTTGGCGAAATTGTGTTGTATTGAAAACTGACTTGATTTTCTTTTAACTCGTAGATAATATCACATTACAAAATGAAAAAAAAATGATTTTCCATGTTTGAGATATAGTTAAACAAATCGAGTAATTAGTTTGATACAAGTTTTCCATGTGTCGACTTAAAAGTCGTTTTAGTTTTTCTCAACTTGGTAAATATTGACAAGAAACCGTACTAGATACGCGTTTGAATTTAATACTATATAAAATTTGTTCGGTTTTATAATATTGTGCTTTGAAACTAGTGGCCATTGATCAACCGACTAAATAATCACTGCTTGTACAATGTACACAACGGACCACAGTGAGCCGACATCCCTCTCTATATTTTTTATTCTCCATCTGTAGTCTCTGTAGTAATGCTACAAATCGAGTGGAATGCGTGTGCGTGTAATCCGTTAGTCGTGTCTGTAGTATTGCGGCTGCCAGTAATATCTTGAACCATTCAACATTGTTTACGTTACACCGTGTTGTTGTTAAACTTAATGCTAATTTGAACGTGAACACTGCCGCCGCCGTCATAACTAATATTGCAATATCGTTGAATTGTGCTCTACTGTATTCTCATTAATCCCGTTTAATTAATCCCGAACGCATTATAACTTACACACGCGTTTATTTGGCCTACGGCTGACTGGGCTTGGCGGTAGTCATAATAATCTTAGCGGAAGTTAAGACCTTGTGCATGTCGTCGGTATTGTCAAGATAGACGTAGTATCTTCGGGCGCGACTGAACATTTCCGATTAATCTTAAACGGATTTTAATTAAAACGACATGTGCGCCGGTGAGTTTAGATAAAAAATTGTATATTTTTTTTATACCTTAAACTTGCACTAATTGTACACTGTGTTCACTTCGGACGTCTTTTATTTTTGTTGAATTCTATTTTGTCGGTACACCGTCGGATTTAAAAGCGGCTAGGTTTTCTGATGAATACATTTTAAGTTCGCGCATAACTTTCCTCGGTCTATTCATTTATTCTAGAGTCACATGGTTTAGAAATTGATTATTCTTATCTTAAAACACGGCTGAAGTTTTATTAACAAGTTTTGTCGAGTAGGTTTATAGTAGTAATATTATCGCGTCTTGGGTTTTCGCATGACGCAATGGGAAATATGAAGATACCTCTGTATATATTTACCTTACGATTATTTATTATTCAGGTCGAAATGTAATCATACTTCCTCGGCTATAACGAGAGCGCGTTTTAATTATTCTATTGATTTTTAACGTGTTTCGATGTTTGAAGACCATTAAAGTCATTCTCGTCGTGTTTGGCTTTTAATAATGCAACACTATATACAGTCTTGTAAAAGCAAACGTGTGTTTGCTTTGATATTTATTTTGTATCAGGTTCGATTTCTTAGGGTGCCGCCGCCGTAGCTTTTGATATATTTTTCATTGTTCCGACGAGTTTATTTTTAAGTCAGGTTCGTCGTTATATTTGATATCTAAGTTTTTTGACGTTTATCGATGGTAATCGTATGTACTTATTAAAATTGATTGGCCCTTTAAATAAAGTCCATATTAGTTTTACATGCAAATATTGCGCACTAAATTTGTCTTTTTTTTTTTTTGTTCAAGTTTTCTATAAACTTTGTGGATGCACATAATATGTTTATATTTAGTATTTACGTTGTTTGTTCTGTATTTTTGTCGTTCGTTGTATATATTGGTTGAACTTTAGAGATAGGCATGCGTCGTAACAGCCGAGGTAAATGATAAACACCAGTTGATATGAACGCTGTAGGCTGAAAATACCTACGACTGTGTAGACACGCCGCGTCGTAGTGTCTGAACGTATTTGAGGTTATCGTTTCGATGCGGATAGTGTTATACAAATATTTGGGAATAGTTCACCGTGTGCGCTGTGGTGTCGCCTATTGAACAGACACCACGACACTTACTGTTTTAAAATAAATTCTAGTGGAATTTCGTTTGTTATGTTCTCATGTGTAACAATGGAGTCATTATTTTGTTTGCACTGTCCACTAAAAAATTGTTTAGTGTTACTGACGGTTGCTGCTGCTGAGCTGTGAAGTTACAGTCGGTTGGCGTTTTTTTCTTCTAAACAACCGAGAAACGATTCGTTTTATCACTGGAAATCTCTTATGAAGCAGTAAAAGATTATCCGATAAGAATTCCATGTTTCAAGCGTCTACGCTTTGTATAAAACCTTTATAAACATACGAATAATTTATTATCGCATAACGTATGACATATACAAGCTGCTGCCATGGTAAATATAGTTAGCTCGTGTGCAATGCGCAGTTGAAAAGTAACACATTTGTTTGAAGAAACCTAAGTATTTGTGACTATTAATTTAATACTTGAAGGTGCCCGATTGGTTAGGGCCCAGACATGACTATTCACTATTTAATTTAGAGACAACGTTTTATGTTTTTTAGTTCAACAAACTATGTAAAAATTGTAAATAAAAGTTGTAAAAATGTACTATTTTCTATTTCTAATGTATACTGATAATGGAATTTTATGTTGTCGTAGATAACGCCTAGTTAATAAAACTATGGTCTGAATTATCTTTTTGATGTTATTTGAAGACATTTTGTCTTAAGAAATGTAACCACAATGAAAGTCGACAACGTTTTTCAATCTTATTTGAATGAATAGAAAGTTAGTTGCATTATTTCAATCAAGTTCGCCTCTCGAGATTGTACTTTTTATTTTATCCAAACAAATTCGCTTTGTACAACACTTTCGTCTGTCAGTAAACATCGTTCGATGGCCATAACGAAAAGCAAATTTCAAGTGCATTATTAGTAACAACGTTTGGTGAACGTATTGTAACTCGGCCAATTTTTTCGGGTATTGAAGTATCTTAACAGCACAAGACACGACATTATTCTAGCAATAAAATGATATAATCTTGTTTGTGTTATTCATTTTACTCGCTGTCGCCTTTCATTAGTGACTGTCTCACTTGACCTGTTATATTTTTGTTTAATAATGTATATCTTATAAAATAATCACTATGTTTTCTATTTTATATGTTTTATAAATTAAGATTGTTTTGATTTTACCAGACTTGAGAATTATTTATTTAGTATTGCATATTTTGTGGGGTTTCATATATTTTTCATAAATATTATTTTTGGACATAAAATAAAATAAAGCATTAATAAATAATATATTTCTAGGAATAATTTATTTGGAACAGATCAATTATGAGTCAGGTAACTGTGTTTTTTGTAGCGTGGAAAACAAGGAATATCTACATCAAATGACCGCTACATAATAAATGATAATACGTTATAATAGTAATAAAATAAATATTTATCAAAAATTTGTTCAGTGTCGTGTAACGACCAAAACACAAGTTACCATTGAAGCGGGAATTTTTGGCTTGAATATTATGACCATATGGATAATAATGGTTCAATATCAGAGTTTAGTTTTTTATTACTCTACAGTGTATAGTTATATGTTTTACACGAGCACGATAAAGAAAAGAAAATACGTACTATACAATGTGCGTGAATTTCAATTATGGTCTATGATTTTCTTCTTGTTTAGTTATTATTGTATATTTTGAAAATATCAAAGTATTTTTTAACTTATCTATTATTATCTAAACTATTTCGTGTTTTAACATCTCATTATAGACAAATAGCACTTATAGTCTTATACTAAATAGACGACTTAGTATAAGACATCTGTCGTTGTCATTGAACTATCGTTGTATATAATACAAGTGCATATGTAAAGTCTTTTTTGTAGACTTTACAATAATTCCACGAGACTTAGAAAAATTCATTGTCCTATTCTGTTACCGAAAGTGAGTTTATTCGTTCGAATATCATCACGGCAAGTTACAAGTGGCATCAGTTGGTTTCAAATGAATTAGTATGTTTATTAGTATGTTTATTTGTTTTTTTTTTTTTTTTTAATATTGTCCTATGCGAACTTTTAATTTTCACTTATGAAAAATCATTCAAAGACTTGGTTAATACCATGAAATAAAAAGTATAAATTTGTTCAACGAAAGAAAAAATATACAAATTTGATCCTGTTTTGTTGAAAATATCAAAAGTAAATGATAACGAATTTCCCTCTGGATTTTTTTTAAATATAGAAATAACTAGTTCTTTTTATTATTTTTTTACCTGTTTAGTTAAATATTAAAAGAGAGTAGTAAGATATATATAAGCAATTCTGTTGTTTATGTTCAAATTAATTTTTAAAAATCCCCTTTTTTATGGAAAAAAAATCATATCTCATTAAATTTTCATCTTAATTTCTTGTTATCTAAAATTCATTTTACGATTTATATTTATATCCTTACTATTTAAATTTAATGCCCCTTGTAATTTATTTGAGGTTTCATTTGTTTATTCTGAACGGTTCTTAAAATTGATTGATGACTTTACTTTTTATGGAATATTTTTTCGTATAAAGAAAAATAGTATTATATAAAATAATCAAAATCAAAACAAATCCTTTTATAAATTTAACTTTTGTTTGTGTATAAACATATATGTACTATCATTTTTGAAAAGAGAGCTTTTATCTCGAATACTTATAAATAAATAAATGATATGGTGTAGGACGTGGATTTTATTTGCCATTTTCATGAGATTTTCTTTGTTAAAATATTATTCAAGTTTATTTACTGGTGATTTGTTTTTGTAAATAAAATTATTGTTTTATTAATATAAGAGAAAAATTTCTCAGATTATTTATTTCCTGGACGTATTTCCAATTCTCTTTAAACATAATTTTTTTAATTGTTGACTTAATAATCTTTTATTTTATTTTGTAACCTGTGACAGTTGGTCCGGCGATGGACTATTCTTCCGTCTTAGGGTATAAACGGCTAAAAAACTTTGTCTTTGGAGGATGTAGCGCAATGACCTTAAAAAGCATAAAATACAAAAGTAGTAATATATAAATAGTTTTATATGTGTATGATTGAGTTTTACTGGGTAATATAAATTGTTTGGTAATATTTCAAAATGTTCAAAGGTTATGTTTTCGTCGTTTAACATTCAAGTTTTAAATTTAATTATGGAAATTGTAAAATTATTAATTAAACCCAGAACTAAATAATTCAAGTACTAGATTCTTATACATTTGAAAAATGTTAATGGTGTTATCAGTACCAAACACATATTGCACAATATGATAACGTTTTTATAGAAGAACGTATTCGCTACTTTATTTGCGGTTTAGAATCCAATTAGTATTGTTATTGTAATCTTAATTAATATTGAGTATAACTTCAATTTGTTTAAATTATTTCCATCGCAGTAAGTGTTATGATAAAATAATGTCTTAACAGGTGGCTTATTAAAAAAATATTGTTGAAAGACAGTCTCTTTAATTATGCTTAGTGTAATTAAAATTTAATAACACCATTTCCTGTATAATCAATAACTCATCATACTCCTTAGATATAACACTATTTCTGATGGTGTGCTTATAATAAATTAAGTGCTACGTGATTGACTATTAATAGTACCGATGTTGCTTTTAGTGTTGATTATTAATTATAATCTACTTATTTGCACGGGACTCAATATATATAAATAAAATATCCATATTCTATATTAAACAAGGTAAGCATCTCCTTATTCCAGGAAGTGCCGAAAAAGATCTGCTTGTTACTTTAGATTTCATGCGGAACTGAAGAGTTATTAGTTATATATTTTTGTTTATACTCATCGAATTGTTTTATTTTTCACGGTGTTGTTATTTCGATCATGTTACTGAATACTCGTATATCTTTCGTTGTGTAAACTGTCACATTGTGTTTTATTTTTTATAAAAATGTTGTAACCGAAGTGTATTCACACGATAAAGATGTATTTTTGATTGTATTACTGACTCAATGCCTGAAATGTTTACCCTGTCCAAAAATTCAATTACTATTAGAAGTATTTTTAGGGTCGGTTTTAGCTAAGGATAATGTAATTTAATTATTAAAACCCCAAAAGCTTTTAAAAAAGAAAGAAAAGTTCAATCTTATTAATTCGACTCTCATTTATAAGAAGGTCTAATAAATGAACTAAACGTCGGAGTCGAAGTTTTAACCCTCGGCGGTTAAATTCAATTAGATTGATTGATGAAATGTGACTTTTATAACGAATTTTTAATAGGTAATAATTAACACGAGTTCGTTGGTCGGGTATGTGTAATGTCCGTGGCCACTAACCTCGTATATTTTATAAAATACAAGTATTTTTCATCAACTCAACACCATCGATGTTTGCGTAGTTATTGTTAATAAAAAAAAAGAGAGATAACTTTATGGATATAGTTTTTTTTAATACTTTAGCACGTGTACATTTATTTTGTTTTACATTATCATTAAACGGTTTATTACTTGTAAAACACTTTATCAGTCCTATGAAAAAAAAACCCTTCTTAGTAATGAAGATGACATGATGTCATATACATGGAACACGAGGAGACTGCGATAAAGTATAATTACCACACAGTCTTTTGGCTTGTTATTATATTAAGTACTTGGTATCAAAAGTGTTTATATGCTCGTGTTAATGGCCTGACGTTGAACATATGTGACCAACCTTTGGATCGGATACAAGACATTAATTGCTGTAATTTGAAAAAAATAATTCCTGTTGGTTTTTTTTTTTTTAACAAACAGGTGATTTTCATTAAAAGCAAATTAAAGAGGGCGAATGCGTCAGAACCCACAAGCTTTCAACTTTCACTAGCTTAGTTACGATTAGTTTTTCTAGTATTTTATTTTTTTTGCTCGTCACTTTTTTTATGGTAGGGATATTTTTTATAATAACGCCTATCTCAAGGTACCGTCTCGGGGCTCATATAGGTCTTAATCCGACCCTGATTAAAAGGTTTAGAAGGGAGTAGGCAATGTAGTGATCATTATTCAAAAACATTTATTTGACAACGCTCAAACACAATGTGTATTAGAAAATCGTTAATTATTGATTATAATATGCATTCTAAGAAAGAAAAAATCTTGACATTAAAACTCTATTTGGGTGCTACCTAAGCATAAATGTAATCCTTCGTAATTAAAATTCAGTGCACGCTCCGAGTTCGCCCTCAGGTAAACTCCACTTTGGATAATTTTTGCCCTGTTGGTAAAATGTCTTTGTAGATATACTTGTGTTTTCATAACGGTTCGTTTCCAATTTGTTAAATTTACATGTACGTGTGTCGTCACCCTTTCCTTAGGGACGTAAACTTATAAAAGAAATGTCTCGCGTTGATCAAATTGCCTCTCGATTCCCTAGAAAACTCTTTTTTGGTCCTCATTGTTTTTGTCTCTGTTTTTCGCATGGAAATAGTAGCGAATGCAAATGTTTCTTAGTCCTTTGGCGTCGATCAATCTTTCATGTGCTCTCCAATGAAGGAAAATCGGGTTGTGCATATTTTACGGGGACGTTTTTATATGATTTAGCTGTTTTCGTTATTCACGTGCTTTGCAATGCGTACACCTGCTCTTGTTTGGAGTGCCAACTGTTATGTAGTCATATTGGATATTTATTTTAATACAAACGCGCATCGCATACGTGTTTTTGAATTTTAACCTTGGAAGTGTAGTCCAGTCGAGTTTTCACATGAGAATCCATTAATAATTATTTCCAATGACGCATTACTTTTTATTAATTTCGTTTTTTTATTATGTTATTTAGTTCCAACTTATTGGTTGTTAACAATTATTATTTTGTTTTGATAGTGAGAATCATTGTTCGACTATCGCAATGTGTGCAATTAGTTGTCAGTCAATTCATTCATGAAAAACTGAATTAGTAATTTAAAACACTTGGTCGATATCATTAGGTCAAAAGTGGCAGCGAAAATTTTTACGCGCTTTAAAAACGTTATACTTTAACGGTATCAATTATTGACTGGCGATAAAAATTAATTCAACAAGAGTATCAATTACTACTCCCGTAGGAGTGGTTTTTTCAGTCATCGGTTATCAGATGAAAACACTTGCGCAGTTCCTTGTCCTGAACTGCTATTGATCGTGTCATTTCCTTAAATTGTAACCGGAAATCAATGGTTCCGTCCGAAACAAACGTGTTTGGTTATTCATATAAACAACAATATTTCATCATTCAGGCCGCGTTGTATGTATACCGCGGCGTTGTATGTACACCGCCCGTATCAGTGTTGTCGATCGATACACGCGCCGACATAGATTTCTGTTCGCAGGCTACACGCATTCGTTAGTAAACAAATTGTGTCTGTTCCACCGTATTATTACAGCTAGTTTTGGGCCGGAGCTTACGTTTAGTACGAGACTCGTGCCGTCACACGATTTCGAATCGATTGAACCGAAAAACGGCGGCGGCTGTGTATTTTTTCAAATGCGCCTCTTTACGTACACATTGCGATGGACACCGCCTGCTTTCACGTGCACTTCACAGTGCTGGATTATCTGTGTACAACACGTTCCGACACATTTCGTCTAGTAGTTTGTAATAAAGTTTCCGACTTGCGTATCGCGGCTTGTTTACACGACTCGCGGAATTCAAAGCAGATAAACGGCTCAACTGTTGTTTACACAAAACGGTTTAAAACTTTTTAGATGAGCATCGAAACAGTTTTCCACCTCGGAGCATTATCAACAACTTCTCAAACGAATTCATTATTTTTCACCGACATTTCGTTCAACTTTGATTACCCGTTTTGCTGCAACACGTTAACGCGCAATTGAATAATAACTCGTTTCCGAAGCGTTTCCTCAGAGTTATAATTCCGTTTGAATATGATCGAGTTTCGCGATGCACATAATTGCGACTAATAGTGTTTGGGCGGTCGATCTAATTGGTTTACGATAATAATTCTCAAGAATAATTTACGTTGAGCTGCATTCGATAGGTGACGAAATAATAATTAATCAAAATTAATAACAACTGCAGTCGTGTATCGATCACCACGCACTACTCTATATGTTTACAACAGTTGTCAGTCTCATTACTACTGTTCCGTTAATGCTTTTACACCTTCTGACACTTGTTGCAGTATAAACATTACGGACGGGGTTGTGTTACCGAGTAGTCGTGCGAAAATAGTTCATTTGTGCGTCGTCATCGTTCCGATTTTACTCGTCACGTTTATTCATTTTTTGTTTTATATCTCCTCGACTTTAATTTAAAAAGTGCCGTACTGAACAGCACATTTCCATGTTGATAAAATATCGTATTACACTGTTATTTTTTAGCCTCTGGCTAATTTAATAAAAACAAAAGAGTTTATTAATGTTTACAAAGCTTGATTTGATTTTTGTAAATATCTATGGCAAATAGATAGTAATGGTTATAATATAACCATTACACGTGTATATTGGTAATAGTATAACCATTACACGTGTATATTGGTAATAATATAACCATATGCGCGTTGTCGTCTTGCTTACAGTTCATATTGAAATCTCATGGAACGTTCGTCTTTTTTTCTTGACAAAATGGCTGAACTAAAACGTATCTCAACAATTGAAAAGTTTTAACTAATTAAGTTTTCGGGCCGGATGGAATACATTAGATGGTTCCGATAACTTTACATTGACTATAGAACTTTTTTTTTTTCAATCAAAAAGAGATTTAATGTCTTTGTAATTATATCCACTCGCGCAGTGTACGACGCCTCTTAGATTAATTGCAATCGCAGAACAATTCCAAATATTGCCTGGAGCATTCGGTCGAGTTGTACAGTGTAAGTGTATCGAGTCATCAATCATTGACACTTTTGCAGAACATTTGTACGTAAACTTTTCACGTTGTCACAGTCTTACGTTTTTTATACGTACGATTTGGGCGTCGGTATGAACAAATCACTATTTGTTTAAGAATATTTTGAGGTTTCGACCGTCTTGACGTTCAAAGGTTTGTGTTGATAAATGTTTGCTTTTTAATTAATTCCAATTAATTTGGTTTCGTGACGAGGAATTTAAATTTTCCAAGTGTTGTAATTTAACTTGCGCAAGAGAAAATGAGTAATTTGAGAGATGCAATCTTATTGTTTAGCTGGAGGTTAAAGTAGTCACTGTTGTGTAAATATCTTTAAACACGTTTTCATTTTCATTAGTTCGCCTTGATGTTGGCCGGTATTTGACAATTTCCTCAACGCCCATTTTAATGCCTGAGAAATTATACGGTACATTGGATGATTTTAATCGATACTAAATTTGTTGAGTTTAAGTGCAAGTTTCTGAACGCTATAATTGTACATTTATTAGTTACGATTATACTTTAGGTTTCGTTGGTTTATGATTACTATAATTTTTTACCGATTATAGTTGGTAAAAAAATAAAAACTACTCGGTCGTTTTCAAGGTATGGTTTTCCGGATTAATTAGTGTAAACTCGGAATTTTGCTTAACGAATAAAATTTAATTAAAAAGTAGTGGGCTATTAAAGTGAACTATAAAAACGTTGCATTATAAACGACTTAAATAATAACGTTAAAATACTGTTGGGCTTAAGGAAAAATAAAAAATGAATTTAGTCGGTATCATCGTGGAATTTTACGGGGGTCTCTCACCGTAATCTCGTTTTGTATTCGAGCGGAGTTAATTCATTTTGATTTTTTTTAATTTTCGTTAAATTTTCTTTTTCTATAATTGCCATGATATCTATGCGGTTAATAACAAAAAAGGAAAACGGTAAACTTTTTTAACGTGACGTATTTTTCAACAATTTTTAAAAAGGAAAGCTTTACACTGGCGAGGCTTATTACCCGGAAATTCGATGAGTGATTTTAGTGTTTTTCACATTTGCCCCCTCCTTTGTGTGCCCTCATCGTCTGTCATTATTTCGTTAACATCCCGTTGCCACGACAACGGCAGCTATAATGATGTTGATGACGCCGAAAACGTCGGAAGTGACACAACAGTTTTGCAACAACAATGTAATAATAATAATAACACAAAGTACTAGGCTCGTGACGGACAGGGTAATGCATCTGAACCTAATTAAGTTTCGGATCTCTCGAGCGATATCCTTCAAATCCTTCCTTTTTTTTTTTTTTATCCCTTTCTCGTGAAATTGAGTTTTATCTGTAATGTAATGGGCCGACGTATTTTTCTTTTCAGGCCGCAGGAAATGAATAAGCTGTCGTCAACACGGTGGTCATCACAGCAGAACCTGATCATCTTGAGTCGGCCGTCGTCTACGGTGAAGACGTCGTCGAGGGACGATCGATTTCGTAGTAAACTCGACAAGCGACACCGCCGTTTGCTTAACCCGTCAACACCGCGGTGCTGCGATCCCGCGGTGCGTTGACTCTGAACAGGCGCCACCGCAGCTACCGCCGCCCACGCGTTGTTTCTCGCCGACTACAGTCGGTAGTCGCACGCATACGAATAAGTAAGCGGCCGATTCATTTTGATACAAAAAGTATTGGCCGCCACTGTTGTTAACCTCGTCCCTACCGACACCACCGGTCCGTACGCGAAAACAAACCACTTGCCGCTCGTCGCCCGGCGACAACACGCGGTTCCGACGCGCGCGCCTCTGACGCAACAGTCTGTGGCGGCGGAGCAGAAGAAATGCGGTGCATGTTATCGTCGTCACGCATCTCCAGTTCACCACTGTGAGCTACCTCGTGTGCTTGTATGGTGCGTGAGATTGACCTCGCGCACCATATGAACCTCCGTTTTTTGCCGTAACCGAATTTCGTATTTTTCTATTTAAGTTGTCGTTGCAACCCGCCAAACGATCTAAACGTTCGTTGTTTTTTTTATTGTTTTTAAAATAAATCCTCGCGTGTGATATTCTACCGTCTACATTTTATCGTTCACGTTTCGAAAAATGAAGTACAAATTTTTGCTCAAAAACTAGCGTTCATGAACGTCTGGTCAGCCGTGTTGCTGTTGTGGTCGCTGACGGCGACCGCGGCCTCCCCGGCACCGTACAAAGAGAAGGTATGCGGTAGTGTGGAAGTGCGGAACAGTGCCACTCGACTGGCGGCCCTCCAGAATTGCACGGTTGTCGACGGGCACGTGCAAATCGTGTTGCTCGACTCTACGCAGCCGGAAGACTTCCAACCGTTCTATGCGCTCCGGGAGATCACTCAGTACTTGGTCGTCTACCGGGTCAGCGGCTTGGAGAGTTTGGGTAAGCTCTTTCCCAACTTGATGCTGATACGAGGCGTCTACAGCTCCAGTTTTCCCGGAAGAGCGCTAATGGTGCACGACAACAGCCATCTCTCCGAAATAGGATTGTACAAATTGACGAATATCACACAAGGCTCTGTCATAATTACGAAAAATCCAAGTAAGTCTAATGCATTTTTTTTTATATTGTCGATATTATTTTAAATACTTTTTGTACTTAATCATTATCTCTCGTAGTTATTATTTTAACGGAATTACAACAGTATCTACGGGGATTTATTTTGAAAGTTAGCTCAGTGTTTAAACGCATGTCGAATCTATGGTAGTCACCGATTCACTTGTTAATTGGGAATTAGAGAAACTTTACAAACTAATTATGTATGTAAATATAATAAATAAGTTAATTGTCTATTAAAGCTGAGGTTGAAAAACAATGAATGATGGTGGTTGTTAATATGCGCTGGGAAAAAGCTAATTTATTCAAAGTCGTTGGCTTGTGACCGACAAGGGATGACACGAGAGTTGGCATTCTCGGCCATTATTTATGATTTATTTTTTAACTCGCAGTTTTATTACTATATTGTATTTGCAACACAATAATACGACTATTTAGTTTTATTTCCAAAAAATTAAATTAACATCCTAATTTAAATATTAATACGTGGAAATGAAATTTGTTTTATTTTTATAAAAAAAACCACATAAATTTTTTTATTGTTTCAAAATTACTAAAACAGTTAAGAATACGTCGTACTCAGCGATATAAATGATATAATACAATTTGTTCAATATTATAATATACTTATTCATGATACGTTGATAATTTGTCTTATACATTAAAAACAATGGATTTTAATTTAGTTGAACTATTGTCGGCGAAAATTGGAAAAAACTCATTTTATTTTAGAAATTTAGAAACATTTCTTAAAATTGCAATACTTTGAAATTACATTTATCAATATTCTTTTGCATTTAAGAACTGCGATAAATCTTTTCTTTTAAACACTTATTATTCTAATAAGACATATTAGAGATAGTAAAATTTATTTCGGTATGCTTTGTAAGAAAATTCAATGGAAAACCGAAATACAGAAGAGATCACCCACGCCCGTAAAAGATTTTTTTCAATTTAATTTTTAAAAATGTTCCGGAACGTATGCCCTATTTTGATTTATATCGAATTAAAGCTCTTGAAGTATTCTAAAATATAAAAAAAACTATACAGAAGATTACTTGTATATAACAAATCGGCAGCCAAAGTAAAAATAAAAAAAACATTTTTCCAAAAAAAAATTCAATTTTCAATCAAGCAAATAATTTAACAAGTGTTTAATATTTGAATGAAATGCTGAAAACACAGAAATCGTGAAAATACAAATATACAAATTGTTATGAAATTAACAGATTCACATCGATGTGCTTTTTATAATAGTAATGTAAATCACTGTTAGATATCATCATCTATACTCGTCTCAATTACCCCACTGTGCTTAGATTTTTATATTCATTCCTATTGTTTTTTAAGGGTGTTGAATTAATTTTCCAAATGATTACATATATATTTAACTAGCTTATAAAATAGAAAATCGTGTAATTAAGAACACTGACTGATAACAACTTTTTTAGAGCAGTATTATTTTAGAAGTTATTAACAATAAAGTATTGACTGGTGATGAGGCGCGCGTGCTGCTATTTTTATTACTTTACATTTATTGGCCTCACTTCTTCCGCCCAAATATAAAAATGTTAATAACTTTTGAATAATGGTATCTAAAATTTTTTATCGACCAGTCAGTTTTCTTAACTACATTATTTTCTATTTTATAAGCTAGTTAAATATGTATATTGTCATTTAGAAAAATTACGTTGGTACCCATTTAAGATGTAAGGGATGAACATAAAAAGTGTTATATAACAGATAAATGGAAATACATTTGTAACCATCAAAAGTCAGAAAATAATTCATAAAAAATGATTACTTTATGAGAAATCCAGTGGCTAGCGTTACAAAAATCACCTGTATAATACATACATTATACATCTAAAAATAAAATACGGTATTTTTACGTCGCTGATCACACTAAATCAAAATCAAATCTTATGAGTGTTTTTAATTTTTCAATAAATCTAAACATCAGTCTGACACTTAAAATATGCACTTCCAACATGCACCACTGTAAATTCCCATCTAAACTTCACCTTTGCTATGGCACTCAGTATTATTTTACTGGGTTGTCCTTCAATTTCTTTCCATAGGGAGTGTGTTTACAGCGCGTCCAAAATATAATAAATAACATAGTGTTTTACTAAGCTTAATACCTGAAAGTTTATTTTACTTGTTTGTTTTCATTGTTATTTGATATTTTAAACGTTTTCAGTTATATTATAAGCCGTTGTTTTTTCTGTATAATTTAAGTACTACAAACAAACGTTTGTAATAGTTTATTTACTGCGATCATTTAAACTTTCAAACAATATTAATAATTAATATTGTTTGAAAGTTTAAACAATTNTATAATTTAAGTACTACAAACAAACGTTTGTAATAGTTTATTTACTGCGATCATTTAAACTTTCAAACAATATTAATTGTTTTTCCTACAAATTAAATTTTAAATATAATGTATACTATACATTTTTATATATTTTTTTAATTTTTCATAAATAAATATTTGAACGATGTATCTCAATTAATGAATACAGTAATCCCTTTTTTAATTTATGGTAATAAAACTAAATATTTCAAATGAAAATAGAAGTAGTATTTATGTCTATTTCGGATAGAAGAAACAATTTAAAAATGTTTTTTTATTAAAGAAACGGGATATTTTTCCAGTATGCCTTTTAATGGCATAATATGTTGTACAAATAGCCCTTATTGAATTGAAGAAATATTGTACAATAAAGAAAACAATTTTGAATAGCAACAAAAATCTTACCCTATCTTAAATTTTTTATAGTTTTGTTGACTTTTTAGGGATTTGAACAATAATATTTACGGATGACTAGCGTGGTGTTAGTCGAGAAATCGTTTTTTATATTTTTTCCATCGGCTAATAACGTTTCAGGTGTAGGAAATAGGTCTTAAAAATGAGGACCCGAATAGAGTCAATTGCGCATCGGTTAAATGATTATTTTAAAGTTTGTGTGCATAAGGTAAAGGCTTTTTATTATTTGAAACTTTATGATCGAATTTATTGCCGAATGCTTAATGATCTTAAAAATGATATTACTCGACAGAGAATTAGTAGTAAAGTGAAGTTTTCAAAATAAGTTGCCGTTATAATCTTTAGTTCACAATGAGTTTTAGTTGTATTAAACGCGTATATTTTGAACATTATTTGCAACCGATGATAAGTTTTGGCAACAAAGGTCTTATTTTATGGAACACTCGAGTAAATGAACTTGTGAACGCAATAAACTGGAGGAATTTATGGATGAAATTTGGTGAATACCTTGTTTAAATGAAAAAAAAGCAAGGTTTTTATGAAATATTGAGCATAATTTGGCCAGATGAAATGCGTACAAAAAGTTTTTGAAAAACTGTAGATATTATTGAACCAAGTGAAACAAAGTTTTAGTGTAAAGATAGATTGGGTGTGTATTAACGTAGAGTAGAGCATAAACACTAATAATAAGATTCAATTTTGTTGTTGTTGAGAAAAGTAAAATATGGAAAACATTTTTTTGTCATCATATAGAAAATATATTCATGGGCGTGTAGAGGTAAGGAAAATAATGGAACTGTACACTGACATGGAGGTTGTTCCGGGAAAAAAATAAAGATGGAATACTGATAAAATACCAGAGGGGAGAAAAAACTTGTAATCGAAAGAAAGAAATGGTTAATTTAGTAACAGTTAACTGTTATTTTGTACAAATGTCGTATAAATAAAAATAACCTGAAATACCACACTCAATCGAATTCGAAATAATTTTTTAGAATAAATTGAACCAATGTATTTATAAATAATTGCATATTTTTTCAAATCTAAGCAAGTATCGCGAAAAGTAGAACTGATTTAGTTCTAGCGGTATATTTTATATAATGGCTGAACTTTAACCAAACACTTTATTTTTCCAATATTAGTTTAATCGATTCTGTAGTCCGAGTCGAAGAGGGCAAATAAACAAATAAATAAATAAAAGAATATTTTTTCATGCTTTCAAATGACTTTTATCGTGCAATTAATGATAACTTGATCTGAAGTTCCACAGTTAGAAAGAGAATCCAGAAAATTGGGATCATTTTACCAATGCTTGCAATTTTCTGTCGTAAATATTTAATGAACTAAAACAACATATTGTATCACATCGATTTATAGTGTTTACAATTTAAAAATGTTTTAATAAATCGAACTTGCAATATTATTCTCTCGGATAAAGTTTATCTCGTGTATCAGAATACTTTTGGAATTATTTATAATTGAGTTTTAAATATTTCAGGACTATGTCATGCGACTACAATCGACTGGGGCCAAATCACTAATGGCGTGAGTAATGATACCAATATAATAAGTAGTAATGAAGCAGGACGCTGCCAAGGATGTTCTAAATCAGGATGTCCCGAAGAAAGATGTTGGAAACAAGAT
This sequence comes from Daktulosphaira vitifoliae, assembly GCF_025091365.1. Lineage (NCBI taxonomy): Eukaryota > Metazoa > Arthropoda > Insecta > Hemiptera > Phylloxeridae > Daktulosphaira > Daktulosphaira vitifoliae. Next base: position 33,492,928 of record NW_026099575.1, read on the forward strand.
CCAGCGGAATGCCAATTCGGTAAACTTAAAGATTGCCACCCGTTGTGTGCTGGAGGATGTTATGAGAAACATTCATCGAAAGATTGTTATGTTTGTACAGCGTTTTTACATAATGGTGATTGTATCCGAGAATGTCCTGCAGGATTGTAAGTGTTACAATATAAACTATTTAATTTAAATAATATTCAAAACGATTGTACTATCGTGTTGTTATAAAATGGATTCCATTTTTTAAGGTATACTGTATTGTATTGTATTTAATTTGCGTGTTATTTCTGTAATATATTTAGTTGACATTGCAATGAAATGCTTTCTACATTTATAAATGTTATGTGGGTGCACACATTCTTGCATTATTAACTAATTATTAATCTTTTAGTTTAAATAAATTGAAATTGAGACAATAATATTTCTATGCAGTATAAAACAGAATTAGAAATAATTAAATCGTTTGTTTTAATTAAAAAATAAAAGTTATTTTATATGACTATTTGTTAGCACTAGATAAATTCATTTTGAGAGTACATCATTTTCTTCTCAGCTAATACACTACGACCAATTTGAATTTTTTACCTTAAACATTGATTTCTTTTTAAATTTTAAATAGATTTGAATTTTTCTATTTATACATTTATTCGCCATCGTGTTTCATGATATTTATGAAACAAGTATTTAATTTTTATTCAAAGCACATTAAATATTAGATAATGTTATATATGTAAAATATTTTCGTTTCAATTCAATTTTAAATATTTATTAAATGAAATCACCGAATTTTCTTTTTGTAATTATTTGATAACTTTGTGAATTTTTCGTATCCATTTTAAGTCAATAGTAAAACATATATTTAATAAAAGAGTATGCCATCTAAGTATACAAACATCACACTGAAATTATTAAAAATTATGCATCAATAATTTTTAAATTTGGTTTTATACTCTTCTTAAAAAAATATTAATACATATATAGTTTTAATATCTCATCTGATATACCATTTTTTTTAGATATGGTCACATCCGCTCTTGTTTAACTGAAGAACAATGTCGCAATTTGACTGTTGATAGAGAAGAATCATCGCTAGATATTCTGAATACTAATTATATTCCATTCGGACGACAATGTCTAGATGAGTGTCCTTATGAGTTTGAAGTCACACCTGATGGAAAGAACTGTAAACCATGTACAAGAACACCTGCAGGAAATTGTCAACGAAATTGTAATGGTTTCAAAATCACTGATGATATGCTTAGAAGTAGAAAAAGTGATGAATACCGTCTGCATACTAACTGTACGACAATTAAATCCTTAGAAATAGAAGTTAAATATGGATTAAGTGAAGATGTTGAACGGCGATTAGAAGAGTATGTTGGTAAAGTTGAAATAATTTTAGACCAACTGAAGATAATACGTTCATATTCTTTAAATTCATTAAATTTTTTGAGAAATTTGAGAGAAATACGAGGTGAAAATACTGGTAATAATATGTCACTAGTAGTTCGTGGAAATAAGAATTTAAAAGAACTATGGTCTTGGGACCAAAGGTTTTACAAAAAGAATTTGACTATAATGAATGGATCAGTGTCTTTTCATTACAATCCAAAACTATGTTACCAAGTAATAAGAGACTTTGGAGATACTGTTAAATTACCAACTTTTTCAGATTTAGAAGTATCTTCCATGTCTAATGGTGATCAGTATGCATGTTATGTTACTGAGTTAAAAGTAGAAACTGTTGGAATAGGGCCACAGTCTATAATTTTAAAAATGCATAAAGTTCAAGAAACTGATAATTTGGAGAGATTTCTTGTTTACTTTATTGAAGCATCGAAATGGAGTGACAATATTGAAACATCTGAATGCGAAGACACTAGTTGGAAAATTGATGATATAAGCTCTAAAAGAGTTTTCAATGAAACATCTATAGATCATGTCATAACTAATCTTGAACCCAATACTGAGTATTATTATTATGTAAAAACCTATACAATAGCTTCTAGAACTAGTAAGAGTAGTTTATTTAAAAACAAAACTCTTCCATCAAAACCGTCTGCTCCTCAAAATTTTGCTGCACAACCTTTATCAAGTTCTGAAGTAGAACTTTCATGGAAACCACCATCACATCCACATGGTAAATTAACTAAATATATAATTAAAGGGTTTCTTTTAAAAGACGATAGAGTTATTCTTGATCAGCGTAACTATTGTACTAATAAAATAGAAACTGAAGATAAGGAAAAATTGTATAAACCACAAACTTATGTAAAACCAACAGTTGATCAATCTTGTAGTCATTGTGAATCTCAAAAACCCAGTATCAACACTAATATGTGCAGTATGTTTGAACATGGTCTAACTATTGATATTAATGTATTAAGTAGCCGAAAATACATTTTTGAAACTTGTAGTAATTTCCTTAATGTGTTCATTGATGCAAAGTGTTTTTCATTGCAAAACACCGATGAAAATATATTTCAGAATTATGTTAATGAAAATTGTAAAGAAGAGTGGTCTATTAGCAATGCATTACAAAATGTAACTCAAAGAGACAATAGTTTAATTAATTTTTCTCTAGAGCTGAGTGAAAATTATACGTCGTATACTCTTAAAGACTTAGCTCACTTCAGTCAATATATATTGTCTATTATGGTGTGTCGAGAAATTGTAAGTCAAGAGTTCATGTTAAGTAAGGTTGATCATTGCAGTCATGAAACCTTGTTGTCATTTCGAACATTAATGAATTCCAATGCAGATGTCATTGATTCAAATCTTGTACATGCAGCTGTATATAACCTTACTGCTAATATTTCATGGGTTGAACCTATATTAGTTAACAGTATAATTCATAGTTTTAAGTTAGAATATAAACGCGTAAGTTCATCTGATACTGAGAGTAATACTGTATCTCAATGTATAACTATGAAAGAATTTGAACGTGGTGGAAGGTCACATGCTCTTATAAATTTAACACCGGGAGAATATCATTTCAGAGTAAGAGCTCAGTCATTAGCAGGTGAAGGACCATTTACCCCCTACAAAATATTTATTGTTAAAAGTGACAATTCTCCAGCTAATCTATACTTGGTTTTAATGGTCATATTGTTTGGTGCATTGCTGATTGTTTTTGTCGGATTTATCGTTCGTACGTATTTCAATCAAAAAATGCTTCAGCGCAATAGTGTATTTAATTTGGCTAACAACCCGGGTTATGTTGGAGTTTATGTTGAAGATGAATGGGAATTAGTAAGAGAAGATGTACAAATAGTGAAAGTCTTGGGCAGAGGAACATTTGGTACAGTACATGAAGGTTTGTTACTGCCTCATAATGAGCCATGTGCTGTTAAATCTGTTAGCAAGACAAACTTTTTGAAATATCATGCTGAATTTTTGAATGAAGCATCTATAATGAAAAAATTTAGTGAGGCATATCATATAGTTAAGCTATTAGGGGTGGTAACAAAGAGCTATCCTCCTTTATTAGTTATGGAACTAATGGGTAGAGGCGATTTAAAGAGTGTACTAGTTTCTTCAAGGGAATCTGGTGACCCACCTCCACCATCTAGGTAATGTTTTTAATGTTATTTGATTTAATTTTACTAGTTAAATAATTATATTTTACTTATTACAGGTATACTACTATTCGAATGGCTGCACAAATAGCAGATGGTATGGCGTTCCTAGAATATAACAAATTTATTCACCGTGATTTAGCAGCCAGAAATTGTATGGTGGCTAATGACTTAACTGTAAAAATTGGTGATTTTGGCATGAGTCGACAGATTTATGCTGGTAATTATTATCGAAAAGGCAACAAAGGTGATATGCCTATACGGTGGATGGCACCTGAAGCTATGGCTGAAGGTGTGTTTACTAGTCAGTCTGATGTATGGAGCTATGGTGTAGTGCTTTGGGAAATGTTAACATTAGGAGAACAACCTTACAAAGGAAAAAGCAATAATGATGTTATGGCCTATGTGCTTGATGGCAACATATTAGATTTACCAATATTTTGCCCTGATGTTCTTGCTGGTATAATGAAATCTTGTTGGAGTTGGACATCAGCACAAAGGCCAAGTTTTATAAAAATAATTGAACTGCTGGATGCGTTTTTGGATAAAGATTTTAAGTAAGAATGAGATATATATTTTTTGATAATTAATTTTTTTAATAATTAAATTACTCTTTACAGAAAAGTTTCATTTTATCATAACCGCAGTGCTGATGCTTCAATTGCTGAATATTCACTAATGTCCCCAAGTACTACTTATGAAGAAAATGTTGACAGTGAAAATCTCAATACTGATGGAGGCGACACTGAAGATGTTTATGCTTCATTTAAAGTAGACCCGAGAAATCTGAGTAATGGGCATTTGTCACCAATGTAAATTTGTGCTTTGACGAAAATAAAAGTGAAAATTTCATGTTACCATTTAAGTCTTTATTTAAAATAAGGTTTTTTTTACTTTTATTATATTTATGGTCCAAAATAGAGCTTAATTTAGTTTTATCATAGACAGTATAGCTTTTGTTGTTACATTTCTTTGAGTAATTTAATATTTTAATGCTGTAATTTTTAATGATAAAATTAGTTCATTTTTCATAAAAATATTTTTCTGTACCACCTATTTGTACATATTTTGTTCTAGCATCTAGTCAGTATGTGGAAGTTACATCTTGCTCCACAGTTTATTTTTTATTTTTATTTTAATACTATTATTATTATATTTTGTTTTATTTTTATAACATGTCTACATATTTTATTTGATTCATAACTGTTACGTATAGTAATTTTGGTTAAAAAAAATCAAGCTAACTGGTTTATTGTTGTAGGAAAAATTTTCCATAAAACAAATTTACCAGGTAAACTGAAAAGTCATTATTTTTTCGATCTGTTTTTAATTTTGTATTCAAAATAATTTGTAAAAAATTTTTTTACCAGTGACTATTGTCTGTGAAAAATTCTAATTTTTTCTATGATGATTCCAATCATTGTATTTAAATTAAATACAGAGTTAAAGTATATATAATAGTAATATGTATATAATATATTAAAACAATTTTTATATTAATGAATGTGTAGTGCTAATTTTTTGGTTACGTACAGATGGGGGAAAATTAAAATATCATAAATAATAATAATATTAATACATATAATAATTATGAACATAATTTTTTAAGAATGATAAAAAAATAAATAAATTTTTGAACTTAAAGTATAAAATTATCTAATATTTTGTAAATATAAGCCTTAAGTTAAATATTTATTTATGTTATTAAGGGCTCCTATACGTTTCACTAAATAAGAACTGTAATTTGAAAGTGCAAAGTAATCTATACATTATGAAATTAATAATAGTTCTGTTTTAAATATTTTATAACTAAATTTAATAAAAATAATTGTTTATTTTTGAATTTTCAACATTAAAGACAAAATTGAATATTTATATAAAAATCTCTTATTAAACACTTTAAAATGTGTCCATATAAAAAATTGCAGTAAAAATCTGTCAAATTTGCTCAAAAAGTTTTACAATTTTTTATACAATTAAATTAAAGTTTTTCTATATTGATGTAAACATTGAGAAGCCCTTTAGAATTGAGACTGTTTTTAGAATTAATTTTAAGTTTTTTTATCAATAAATATGATGTTTTAAAATTACAAATATGTTTGAAAATTAAAAATATCAAAAAATGAAATATTGTTGCTCGTTAAGTTTAAATTGTTTTTTTATAATTTTTTTTCATGATGAATAAGACTATTCAGCTACCTAAACAATACAACATGATATTTATTGTTGAGTATAAATAAAAGTGTTTGAAATATTAAAATCGAGTATATGTCATTACATTTTCATAGCAATATTATTATGTATTTCATTTGTTGACTACAATTTTCTTATTTTTCTAGTTGATCAGTTGGTTACATAATTATTTTCTACAGCTCTAGCTTTTTATGTGTGTGGCTACTTTTTCTCAGCTATCACTAAACCAATATCTTTTGATGATAAATCAAAAGATCATAAATCGTAACTAGTTGAAGACATTTCCCTTAAAAATTGAAAAAATTTCCCTCGTTCTCTGTTAATGGGGAAAATCTGAAAACAAATTACAATTTTTGAAATTGTTAAATTTTGACATTTTTTCCTTTTTTATTCTTAAAACTGCCAAAAACTTTTTGAAAAATGAACAAAAAAAATAATTTTGTTTATATAAAAACCTTATGTATTTCCCTTTTATTTAATATAATTTTTTTCAAAAGAGCATCTTTTTCACAAAATTCAGTTTTTTCAACTTAACTTTTGAAAATGTTCTAGAAATACTGCGACTGTTGAACACATGTTAAATTAAAGCTTATGTTACGTACTATACATTTTCTAGAATTAAAATATTTAAAAAAAAGAAAATCATAGAGTTTCTTATGATAGTGATTTTAAACACTGTTAGATATCATCTATACTTGTCTCAACTATGCCACGTTCATACTGTGCTATCGTTTTTGTTAAAATTTTATGGTATACATTTTATCAAAATTCTGTTGTAATGATTATATGAGTATTCTATTAGTTTTTTTTTTTTTATAAAAATTTAAAAGTGACAAGTTTTGTATAATACCAAAACATGTTGAAACCATATTAATTTTTTGCTCTGACCACTTAAATAGTTTTATTAAAATAAAATTTACTTGGCGAGCTCGACAAATTTGATCGAAATTGATTTTGCTTTGTAGCGGGTGTCGTTTGCCTTTTTCGTAGAAACTCATATAATTTCTCAAATTATCAATACTTTTTGCGTAAGCCCGAATTGGTTGCTAAAATCGGCGAAATAATTTGAAACCATCCAATTAAATATAATCTAAAATTGGAGTATTCTCCAATTATTAAATTTTACATCGATCTATATCTACAGAATTTTGTTACGGTGACCCTTTCCATATTTGATCAGATTTATAAGAAGTGAAGTTCTAACATAAGCTAAACAAACATAACCTGACATAATTGTCTTCTAAAAAAAATTAGTGGTATTAACCATGTATTGTTTTTATCTAGACCAACAATATTAGCATGCTAACTTTTTCAATTTCTGTAGCGTAGAAAGTTACATTTTTCTGTTTTTATTCTTTCTAGAAAAGTTGTGAATAGTATTGTTTTGAAGTACATACATTTTATTATTTACCGTGTTTATAGGCAAATATCAAAATCCAGTACCAGGGATTTATGAGGAATAATGTATGCGATTACACGTTCTAGTGTCTCAAAGAGGTGTCCGGTGTCTCGTTGCGGTCGTAATGTAATCACGTTACTTGTAGTCTGGTGTCCAATGCACGACTGCACAGCTTCGATAATTGGACATCGCGATAGTCGCAATATATGTAGTCTTAAAATATTTCTAATAAATATGTATTATTTTTTACAATTATTGTCATTCCACGGACAACAATTACACTTGGTTAATGACCATCGCGGTTTAGCACTATTGTCTAGCTTAAAATTTTGTACCAGGAATTCATGAGATAACGAGCAAACGTTGTTGTTATTTTAGACCGGCATTGGCGTTCTTCGATAAATATCAAAATATAGTACCAGGAATTTATGCGACCATTGTTCAGGCATCTCGATAATTTGTTCAGCGTCGTCTCGCTAGCGATTTCCTATGTGACCACCACATTACTTTAACTGACACAGTTATGTTGTACAGGAAATGACTCTCATTTAGTTTCTGACTCTTAAAGTTTTAACTTTCATCTCACGATGTTTTCATGTCACCCAATTGATTTATAAATATTTTATTATAATAAAATTAATGTATATATTACATTCGTATTAATCATTTAGAAATATATTTTTCAAAATGTAGCTTGAATATATACTTATTTTGGTCATGTAACTACTTCACTAGATTTCATACTCATTATCGCTCTGTATTAATTAAGATGATCTAAATAATTTGTTTTCAACCCCTAAAGTACTAAATCCGACTATGCTCAGGATGGTCGTAAAATAACCACTTGCAACCACAAATTTGTTATTTTTGATTCACTTGTAAAATTGTTAAAATAATTAAAACACCGATAAAATAAATGTTGCGATTTACAGTCATAAAATTTTTCTTGAATATCATAGTGATTATCTCGAAAAGATTATCCCTTAAAATTATTTTCCAAAAAAAATTTATGTCATTAAAATTTGTTTTTAATTATAGAATAATATGTCAGTATGTGTTTAGCGTTGATAATGGTAACATTGTTTCCGAAATACGTATCCGCGACTTTTATGTAATTTTTTGTGGCTTTTTGAGTTTAATATTTTTCATATATTTTTAATTTTATTTATAGAATAATACACAAATCGAGTGGTTTCTAAGGAAGCTTTGATTTCGACAAACTTGGATATCGTGTAAATAATATATATGTGGCTTAATTTAAAAATTATTTCAATTATATTGCAACCATTTTTAAAACGATAATTATAGAACGTGAATCACATATTCTTTGAAAGTATCTTTTGGGTGCAAAGGAAAACTCAATTAAAAGCATATTGCGCTTTTATAATAACATAAAAAAAATAAGATATATTTTTAAACAACTGTAGGAAAACGAATGTCTTTTAGTGGCATTAGTTTTATATGAAAATTACGTGAAAAATTCAGTGATGCAGCCAAGAGAGATTATATTTTCCTATTTAATAGGTAAATACACACTGTATGCGTAGTATCTTAATGTTTGGGATTAAATAAATTAATAAGGGTTGTTTAAATAACACTGAGATCTCAATTCCTTTACAAGACATGCCCACACGCCGAGTAAAGCCATTGTAAAAGTATGAATACTGAACCCAATAACCGTTCCAAAATGCAAGACCTATTTAGGGTACTCATACCAAATGATTCTTGTGGCAATTAAAAACAAAAGGGGAAAGTGTGTTTAATACAAAAACGAAAACGTAAGGTTTAGCTTTTATCAGATTTGTTGTTTAATTTTCTCAACTCTAAATGTTATTAAGACTGAGTCTACGGTTCTAATGTTGAACTACCTTTATTCAGTTTTTAAGCACTCCATGGCAACACGTGCCTACGGTTTTATTTTACGACGACGAGGTGCATTGGTCGTTCTTACGACCACACGTTAATGTATAGTTTATTTGTGCGATTAAATAAAAAGTATTAAACATAATCCATTAATATAGTATGTTGTTTTCGTATTATTTTTGTCGGGGGTGCCTTTTTAACTGTCATAAAACTAAAAAGTAATAGAGTCATAAACAAATTCATCGAGCATTAATACTAAACTCATTACAATAAAATAAAAATAAATGAATACAATTCTTAAAAATCCAGCACAAAAGAGTTTTGGCATAGTTGGGACAAGTATAAAATTTACATTTGTCTCAAATATCATCCAAAGATATTTGACAGCGATTAACATCACAATAAAAAAAAAACGATTCGATGTGAATCTGTTAAATTTATGTATTTGTAATTTTTCAAACAATAATGGGATGGATTTTTGTGTTGATATCGTAGTACGCTTCAATTTGATATAGGGCAAACGTTTTAAAACATTTTCAAAAATTGAGTTGAAAACTTTTTACTTGTGTGATTAATCTACTTCAAAAATTAATCTAATTCAAAAAATGTCATTAGGATCAGAGTTTTAAAAGAAAATTATTAAAATGCAGAAAAAAATGTCATTTTTTACGGTATATTTTTCTAAATTACTAAAATTGTGAGGGGTTTTCCAATTTTCGACATCAATGGGTTTAACTAAACTAAAATCAGGTTCTTTTGTCATATTGATCATTGAAATTGGTATAGCTGAGAATATTCATGGACAGATTAAAAAAAAAAACACACATTATCACAAAACTATTACATTCTTAGTTTCGCATTAAACCTAAAAAGGTCAAACTTACTGAAACGTGTTGTGTACTGATAATTTGTTTTTTGAAACATAATAACATCTTTATTCTTAAAGTTGATTTTAAAGAGATTAATTTTAATTTTTTTTTTTTATTTGATATTTACCGAGACCAAATTAGGCCATTTTAAATCATAGGGGTATAAAATTATGTATAAAGAACTAAAATTATTCAGAATTATAAATAAAACATTCCATTCTTCTTTTTCTTCCTCGCCTTAATCCCAACTACTTGGGGTCGGCCACCCTTATCCTAAACGTCTTTTTGACACAATCTCCCACATCATCTACGCTTACATCAGCTGTCCTCATATCGCATTGAATAGCATCCTTCCATCTCTTTTTTGGTCTTCTTCTACCTCTTCTTACTTCAACATTCACTTCTATAACTGTTCTTATAGTTTCTGATTCTTCTCTCCTCATAACATCTAAGTCTATTTTCTCTCATCTTATCCACGATTGACGCTACACTTATACTCCCTCTTATGTCCTATCCCCTTATCCTAAATTAAACATTGCATTAATTATAAATATAAAATTAATATTACATAAATTAAAAGCATCACGTTGTCCATTTTAGCAATTAAAATTTTAATCTCTTTTTTTTCTTTATCTGGGGCTAAATATTTTAGGAAAATATTTTAAGTAAAAGGGTTTTTGTATATAATGTTTGTAAATTCAACAAACTACATTTTAGTTATGAAATGATAGTTTTTTTTTTATGGCACAATATTTCCTTAATATTTTCTCATTCAGCGATTTATCGAACATTCGCTGAAATATTATTTGCACTACAAGTTGCTCATAACATCCATTGAATGATTTTGAACTTAAATTCAAAACTCCTAGCAACACATCAACTGTTAAATAAGCCGCTTATAACTTTTTGACATAATGATGATCAATAGGCTGTACAAATCAACATTATTAGATCAAGATTGTCAAAAACTTATAATAAGTTTTGGAATTAACGCAAGAAAATCAGTCAAGCGGAAATAAAATGAAGTAGTTGAAGTTTAAAAAAGTTCTTTGTCGTTTAAACGATGTGTGATCTCAAAAACATTCATAATCAATATTAATGAGCACAAACATTTTTTAACTAACCTTTTCATGCGTTTAAACCAAAAATAGTTTAATACGCTTTACGTAAAAATCTCTTGTAATTTTTGTAGCCTGTCATTTGAGCGAACAAAATTTGTTGTGTTGTTTAAACAGACGTCGTTAACTGCAAAAACATTGAAGCTCATTTAAAGTGTAATTAGTAGTCTGCTCATCTATCAGTTTTATGTGCTTGGTCTTAGTAAGGATACATAAACTCGTATAAACCATTTAGGCGAATGAATTACAGTGCAAAATTACTAGTATGTCGATCGGTCCTAGGAAATCAATATTAAGTATTAGGACGGTTTTCTAGTAACCTCAACCTGTTACTATGAAGATTCGCAACAGACAAGCCATTATAATGTCTTAAATTTAATATATTTTTAAGACATACAACTACATAAGCTGTAACTAATATTTTTATCGTCCAATTTACTATATACATATACGAGTTTACGAGCTTAAGACACACCAGGCCAATTTTGTTTAATAGTATTTCATCAAAAGTCAATGAGGCTGATTAGCTTGAATGATCAAAATGAGTGTGTTCTCGTAATTATCCAACTTTTTTTTTTTTTTTCAAACGGATACTTATCTTATTAGAATACTTTTTTTTATTTTAACGTTAAAATATACATATTTTAAAATACATATTGGATTTTTATTCGCCCATTTTATTTTAATTGTATAATTTACATTGACGTATTAATATCAATATTTATTTTTGAATTTTTTTAAAGGTATAAATGGTAAAGTACATTTGAACATAGAATTATTTTTGTTTCCTCTTCAAATTACCGCTTTGTGATTTGTGTCTTGTTGCCAAAAAACTGCTCAATTAAAGATCAAAGAACGAAAACTTTATTTTAGTTCAATTAAAGTCGAGAGAACAATGTGTCTAAACTCAACTTTTAATTTTCTGAATAATTATAATTTCCCTTATAATTATCTTCAAGTATGTATTTAAACATTTACACATCAACTCAGAGCCTAACTAAATTTCGGACATCTCTAGAAATACTATTTTGACTTTATCATCGACATTTCATTGCTCATAAATGAATAAACGTATATTTTTTGATGAATTACCCTAACACTTTAAATGAGAGATCATTTATGCCAGTGCAGTAGTACAATGAAAAATTTTGTGTGGAAGCGATTCAGATAGCTTTTAGAACTAAAAGCACTGGTAGTCGCCTACTCTGCACTAGTATTACTGTTCATGGAAGGGTGTGGACCCAGGACTACTCTGGTTAAGCCACTGTAAAATGTAAGGCTTCACACAAAACTTTTTAGATAATAATTTGTTATTAAATGGTCTTCAAAAAATTTTCATCACAGTCAAAAATATACTTTTATTGATCAATTTTCCGTGCTAATTCCGCCAATAATTTTTGATATTATTACTAATTAGTTAAAAATTATAGGATATAGCTATAAAGAAATTAGTTCTGAATAATTTAATTGTATCATCCATTTAAACACTTAAGTTACACTATAAGAAATGATTAATATTCCTTTTGAAATGATTTATTACGATAAAAAATAATTTTAAAAAAATGTTATTAAATTATTATGCAATTTTATTTTTAATATGTTAAAAATAATCAGTGCAAAATATCATTTACAACCTATTTTTTAGTCCTTTCAAGTTGATTTTTTGATAAAATAATAAAAATAATTTATAGCAATAAAAAAAAAAGTTGAATATTTTACCATAACTGTTTGCTCAATTTCAAGTTTAAAATTTACATTGTTATATAGAAAAATTTATGAGAATTAAAAAAATAGTATTGTTAAGATTAATATGCAGTCAGGAAATTGTATAATTACTATTTATTGTAAATTTATCAGAAAAACTCAATATTTATTTTGAATTTTTATTGTAATAGATCACTTAAATATAAATCATAGTAATCATTTCTCAATAATTTTTGGTGTTTAAAATAATTGAAATATTCGAAACTTAATTAATTTTAACGATTTACTTTAGCTAAAAAAATTAATCAAATTATTGTTAAAAAATATACTCCTTTGATTATAACTATAAAATTTTTTTGTTAAATTCAGTTGAAATTAAAAATTATTTTTTTTGTTAGATTTATGATTTATATAGCAACATGTTACCAAAAAATTTGGAATAATATAGACTGCTAGTAAAACACAAATAAAGTTAAAAAATTAATATACTACAAAGTAAAATTATTTAATTTTGTAAATGAAACCTATTGTCATATCAAACCTAGTCCGACAATAAATACTTTAAAAACATTAGAAATAATGATTTTAATTGTCTATATGAAAAATAAATGAGAGGCAGAAAAAAAATTGTAACATAATTTTAATATGAATAAGACATTTCTTTAAACAAGGGGAGACTACAGTGATGGGGTCCTTGATATTCATTGTAGAGTTATTGAATCTAAAGGAGATAGAAAATTGTTCTAACTGAAAAACTATAGTAAGTTATTAGAAAATTAAAAATGATACTAAATCGAGAATTTTAACACAAAAATAACATATCGTAGCCAATTTCACTAAGATTACAAAATAAAGTTTGAAATATATATTTTTTCATATTAAAGTTTATTACATAAGCTTTAATATAATATATATATATATATATATATATAAAAGTGTCAGTATTTCCTGAACGTTTTCAAAAGTTAATATTTGTAAAAAAAATGTATTTTGAATCCCCCCGTGGGCAGGTAAAGGATCAGATTTACAAAAAAGTATACACAATGAATCTATAAAAAAAAAATTGTATTTACATTGATATGTCAGTTACACAGGACAGTTATGTATAATACATAACATTTTTTTTTATAGATTCATTGTGTATACTTACACACTTACACTTATATTACTATAATAGTAAGTAGTTAGTGACCACTTGAAAAACTGTAGAGAGACAACACTGTACATTTTTTTAAGACTTATGAATATATGATCACATATGATAATCCTTATGAATTACGAGTAATTTATTTTGATATGAGTAACAAAAAAAATATACTGGTTTAAAATATAAATTATTGTATCCATTAAACGGTGAAAACTTTTACAATTTTTGTTAGATACCAGTTTGTTTATAACATAATGTTGTCAATTCTTTCAGTTGGTATTTTGCATTCGACAGTTCTTATATTTTTTCTTCAATTTTAAATGTTTTAACTATATATTTACACAATTAAATACTATTTAGTTTAGAAATTATTATTATATTTCATAATTAATCTAAACGGTACGCTACTATTACGAAGTGAATCAAAGTATTTTATTAGTAGTGGCACATCGGAAAGATATTTTATTTTTGGCGATTTATCGCTTTAAATCGAAAAAAACATTCTTAAGACTATAAGAAAAAGTATGGCCGAGGAATCAAGACATCAAAAGTTTATAATTTTCTTTCTTAAAATAGGTAAACATGATATTACTTATAAAATTAAAAAACACTGGATAATTACTTCACAAGTAATAAAACTTTGGTGTGTGAAAACCATTGAATTTTCACTAAAATTTAAACAAACTATGAGTATATTAATGATATTAATAAGTAAAATGACCAAAGAGAGAACATTATTCAATATATAAATTATATTTCATCAATATTTGTCCTCGAATAAATACAATAGTTAGGGTTATGTACAGTATGTAGAAATGTATTAGTATTTAGAAAGCTATATTAAACTACAATATATATTATTGTAAGAATGAGTACATCATAAACACTAGGATCTTGTCCTTAGTGTTTATATGTACTCATTAAAATACTCTTATGGAAATTAAAAATTAAATCAAACAATAATGCATGTTTTTGAAAGTTTATGACATAACTGTGTTTATTTTAAAGCCATATTCAAGTGCATCTCAATGCCGCATCCTTAGAAACTATAGCAAGTCCAAATAAACTCTATGGATTGAAAAGAAAAAAGTCTCAGACATCGCAGGTTCAAAAAATTAAAAAAAGAAAAATGTTTCACAAGCCTAGTGAGTATAATTTTTTATACGCTACAATGTTTAATATAAATTAAAATAGTATAATTCTCAATAATTACTTTAGTACTATTGTACAATCTATATTTATTAATTTGAGTATATTCACAATTTATCAAAATATATTGCATATCATTATATTAAATTAAGTATTGTACTAAATTTAAATAAAATGTATTTTTAATAACTATTCCTTTACGAGATAATGTCTAATTCATATGTTTTATTATGCATCACTTATCACCTAATAAAATTAACGTCTAATTATCAAGTGAAATTTGGTTGAAACTCGCTACTGTCTGCTATATCTTAACATATTAACTTTTTCCTAGTTTTCAATATGCAAAAAATCAGCAAATAGCTATTGATACTGGCCAAGCTACAAGTTTTAACATTACAAGAAATAAAACATTAGCTATAAGATACCTTATTGATACGCTTCAATGACAACAAATAGTGTATTACTATACTCCCGAATCGTATATACCAAGTCGTGCAAATTACATAGATCTTAAACTAGATGGTGAAGATGAGACATATAAAGGAACTTATATGAATACTGCAGTGTTCAGGAAAATATTCAAATGAACATGACTCAAGTTTTCGTACCGGCCATTATGAAAAACAGCAAGTTTATGATGGTCATCATGAATCGTTTTCTGCAGCTGATACAAATAAAGATGTCTATGGGGAGTTGGAATCAAGACTTCAAAAATAATTTTATTATAATCTCTCTTAAAATAAGTAAACAATGTACTTTTAAAATAAGAAACCGCAGAAAATTACTTCACAAATAATACAAATTTAGTGTGTAAATAGATTTTTATAAGATATATCATATTTAATACACTATGAATTAAATTTAAAACTATTAAATTCTCACTAAATTTTAAACTAATTATGATTATATGAAAGATATTAAATTAAACCGCGTCTAAATAAACTCTCTGGCTTGAAAAGGAAAAAGTGTCAGACATCGGAGGTCCAAAAATATAAAGAAAGGAAAATGGTTTACAATCCTCGTGAGTAAAATTTTTTAAATACTAAATAATTTAATTTTTCTGAGTAGGAAAATATATAGATCTTATTATAGATGATGAAGATGGGACTCATGATGGATCTAATATGAATGCTGCAGAGTCGCAGGAAAATATTCAAATGAACTTGACTCCTACTTTTAGTTCACACAATAGCCATTACGGACAACAACGAGTTTAAAGTGGTCAACATGAATCGTTTTCTGCAGATAATAAAAATAAAGATATGTATGGGGAGTTGGACTGTTATAACATAAATACAAGTTCCACGAGGGTTAATCTTAGTGCTACTCCTAATATATATATGAAATCAATCAAATTGCAGTTGATAATAACGGCGTCACCACCTTTAGTGCAAGAAACCATTCATTTATAATGACTCTAAATGATTTAGGTAGATTCGGTACGATTTCCAACCGTAGACAAGAGAAAAAATCAGCTCTGGGATACTCTATTGATACGCCCCAAGGAAAACAAATGGTGTATTACTATGCTCCCAACTTGTTTAAACCAAGTTTTGCATAATTCATTGATCTCATTCGTGACGTGTGATGATCACGTAGAAGTTTTGCATTCAATACTTTTGTAATAATTATTTAAATAGAAATTTTTATTTAATATTTCTTTCTTATTACTTTAGTTTCTATAATTATCAATTATTTATATTTCAAACAAATGTAATAAACTTCTTTTTTTTTTATAATGTTTGTTTTTTTAACAAATGTAAATTTCCTTAATTAATCATGGAATTTTCATCATAGTCAAAAATATACTTTTATTGATCAATTTTTTGCGCTGATTTTATGTCTGCAATTAGATTTTTTCTATCGCCATTAATTGTTGATATTCTTATTAATTAGTTAAAAAAACATATGATATAACTTTGCAGAATATATTTCTAAATTTATAATTATTATATAATTATAGTTATTATAAAATAGAAACAATTTCAAAATAATATTCGTTTTTATACTATTTAAAAATATAAAATAATATTCATTTAATAACAAATTATTATCTAAAAAGTTTTGTGTGAAGCCTTACATTTTGTATACACGTTTGGTTTAGAAGTAATAACTACTTTATAATTTTTTATAAATTCTCCAGAAAAATGTCAACACTAAATTATTAAATGCCAATCTCATAACTAATATAATTACTATTATAAATATGTGTTCATATATTATACTTCTAAATAAAAAAACTACTAATCAGGAATAATAAAGGAAATCGGAATTCATTTTTCTTTTGGTATAATTCTTCAACTTTTTAAAATTAAACACTATCTACAGATTTGCATAGGAACGTTTTTTATGATAGCGATTTTAACTACTGTCAGATACTATCTATACATGTTTCAAATATGCCAAGTCCACACTTTGCCGCGACCCCACTGTGCTACCGTTTTTTAATGGAAAACATACATAATTTAATAGCTTTATTAATTGAGAAAGGTAATAATTTTTTGGCCAGTATTTCAAAAGTTATTAAAAAAATATTGACTGGAGGTGAGAAATAGGTTACTGCTATTTTCATAATTTCCCGGCAATATAAATTAAAAAAATATCGGTTAATTTTGGTTTTTAAATATTTTAAAAGTCAAATTTTGTATAGATGAACTTGTTTACGAATACGTTTATAAATAAAAATACAAAAAATTGAAATTAAATCGGTTCCTAGCCTTGATACAAATTTTTTCTGTTTACTTTACTAAAAGTTCACGTAGAATTGGATTTGTGCTATTGCTTATTATCTCAAAACAAACTTCATTATTTTTTTGTTTTCAGTGTTGCATTGTAAAAAAATGATTATTTCTATCAAAAACTGCATTTAATATATTTATAAACATTATTTTGTCTTTGTATTGCGGCTACTGATAATAATTTTAACCAATATTGATTAAATGTTTATGTCCCTTTAAGTTTTCGGTCTGTTGGTGTTCACAGTGAGCTTTCATTGTTTGCCTTTGATGTGGATCTCGTATACAATGAAATTTGTCACCTAGTTGTTATTTGGTACATACTATTATAAGCTTGAGCACATTTAACGTAATATTAGTTGTGCATTTGTTGGCGGGAGGACATAACAAATACGGAAATGACTTCATATTCCTGTTAAACTAAATGGTTTCGAACATTCGGTTTGGAAAACAATAGACGTCTAGACATGCTATAGATTTCACAGTTATATTTTACCATGTAAATAGAAAATGATTTTTATTGAACAACAATGAATGGCTCCACAAATTCATTATCAATTGTTTATGTGCTAAAAACTTTTGTTTTGAATTTACATTTTTTTACTTTTAAAAACTGTAAAATTAAAGTAGGTAACATGTGTTTGTGAAAAATGATTTATTTTCTCATGAAATTTTTTCTCCCATCAAAGATTTTTCGAAGAAAATTAATTTACTTTATTCCCTATGAAATATCATCACTAGTAAAATTATATTGTTCAATATAATTTTCAAATATCTGCTTATGGTATTTTAATATTGAGTTGCTTAGTTTCGGAAAAATCATAAATAAATTCTATTCATTCTTTCTGTATGATAATCCAATATTCTGGATTTTCAAATTTATGTATTTATTACGATTCACGTATCTTTTTATTGTTTGAATATCGTATTATTTAGTTATTAAGCGCCAAATTGATTTATATGATGTATTAATATCATGAAATTTACCAATCGCTTATAATTCTACAGTGGTAAATGCTGGCGCCTTTAAATCTTCCAAATCAAAATTGAAATTCACATTTATTAATTAATAAATAGTAATAAGTTGCATTTATATAGTATAAATGACAATAATTCAAAAGCATTTTTCAAAAGTAAAATTTTCAAGGATGGTTAGTCAAGTGATGTTTGTGTAGACAGTGTTGAAGTGCTGTCTTGGACGGTTTTTATCGAATGTGATTTACTAAATCTAAAAAGGATTTATTGTCCTTGATAGCTCTGAATGACTGTGTTCAAAGAGACTATAACGATACCTACTCAGAGTGTTTTTGGAAAGCTTTCGTTGATGTTGGACAAATCGAAACAGAATGTAAAAAAATAAAAGAAAAATATGTTGGTGGGTTTATTTAACGGGTAATGCCCTACATTTATCTTTTCTTTCTTTTTTTGCTCCATATATTCATTTCTATGTACTTTCCTAGTAATATTGATTATTGTGTCTTACACAATTTGTACGCATAGTTTGACCAAAAAAGTTATACTTGTTGAGAAGCATGTACGAATATTAAATTCAAAATATATATAAATAATGAAATTACATGTGTGTATTAATAGTTATGGATTCATATAATATATACTCCTCATAATAGACAGCGATTTAATCAAAATAGTTTTACATACTATAAAATGTTGAATAAACATAAACTTTAAATTGTTTTCTGAGTTATAATGTTCTATATGTAAATATAGTAATCGCATTTCGAATAACCACTAACATGTAGAAACAATAACTATACACGAGAAGAGAGAGTTTTAGTATAATTTAAATACTAATTTTTGCATGTTTCTAGTATATATTGAATCATAAAAAAACGTAAGCTAAATAAATACTATTTTAAAAGATTTTTTGTAATTTCTGAAAAGGTGGAAGGTTTTTGCAAAATTATTAACCTACAAAACGATATGGTTGTTCTATGCAAAAATTATCTAGTAAATGTATATTTATAAACTTTCAATTATAAAAAAAAAAAATAATAAAATTTAATGTTGGCTTAATAGACTATTAAATTTTCTAGAAAAATAATTTTTATGTTAAAAAAAATGTTTTAACGTTATTTAACTAAAACTATATTTTATTATAAGGTGAAATGCTTTAATTTTGTAAAGAAATTTATTTTTGATTACAGAGACGTTTATTTAATTTATCTATTAAATTTTAATGAATTAAAATTGTTTTTAATCAAATAAGTTTAAAATTATGAAAACAAAATATTAATAGTAAAAACTTAAACAACTTAAGTTTAATGAAATGATGTTTTTAAAAACATAATATCTACATTTATCACAAAATTATATGAATGATAAAAAATAAATGTTAGAATAAAAGAAAAATTTAAAATTTTGTATTTATAACATTTATTAAATACAATATGTAAGGCTGGACAAGTTAATGATTTTCTTTAACTTGTTAATATTAAATTAATTGATAAATTTAATCAGTGCGCGTAGCCGGAAATTCCTTTTAGGAGCGTTCATAATTCTACAGTTCCATATTATAATCATTTTTTAAGATTAGTATGGTCAATTGGATCAATTAACCCAACCATTTTTAGGATGTAACATCTTTTGATGGGATAAATTTTTTTGATTGTAAAAACCATATGATAACATTAAAAAAATATAAATATCAAACACAAAAAAAAAGTACTTCATAACTTTATGTTATTTTATCTACTAACATTTTGTTTATATTTATGTAAACAAATTGTGGTAGACAGCGTGTGTAAACTAATATGTGGTTATCTCCATAGCAAAGGGACTTATATCGACAATTTAGGATTTTTTTTTTTTTGAAAAATACATATTTACATATGTTTAGAGTTTTTGGATTAAATAATCTTGAAGTATTATAGTTTTAAATAACCTGATTGTTAAGAGTCTCGTGTTTAAATGAAAACTCACTAATAAATTACTTAATATTTTTTAGCCGTTACCACATGAAATAATTGTTTGATGTGGTTGAGTTGTTGATATGACTTTGATAAACAAACAATTTAAACTATTTGATAAACAAGTTACCGTGATCGCATATTCGGCGAAATCAGTGAAATGTCAGGGAGCTACGGCCTCTCCTGACTATTTCAGGGGAACAATGATAATATAGTTATTTTCAAAAATTGCCGCAATGTTTTATTTAATATACGTATTATTTTTTGGTCTTCGACTTTTTATTTTTTATTTATATAATAAAAGCTATGGGAAAAAAACTTTTTTTGTATTATTTTAATGAAAATAATGCAAAAATATATTTTTTTCTAATGATTGGATTTGAAAAAAGTTCTGATTTCAGCACTGGGTGAAATTAAACTGACACGGTACCGCGTCGCTTCGTAATATACGGTGCTCCGCGACCCGCTCCACCTTTATAAGTTGTCGCCCTACTGTGGGTATATGGTAGTGATAGGAAATATCGAATAGTAGTTATTGAATTATTCGGTAGTCATTCAAAAACTATTGGAATAGTAAAAATATTCGATAATTACTCAATATATTATCGAATATATTTTAAAACTATTCGGTTGCATAAAAACAATTCGAACTGTTGATCAAATACTATTCAAAAGTTTAAAATATTCGAAAATGCCCATCACTAGTATTTGGTTGTTTGATTGACCAAAAACCGTGTGGCACACTCCACAGTGCAAAGTCCAGACCGACGACGACCCGCCGCAAATGATACGTTGAGCCTTCTTCGTGTTGTCGCGGTGACAACGTCGAGAATGTTCGCCACCGGCTCCGGACGACCGGACACGACGAACCGATCCACTCCCGCTCACCGTCGTCATCAACGCTGCTAACTTTTTGACGCCCGAAGATCATGTCGGACACCACGTCGCCGACGCCAGCGAAAGTGCCGCGATATTTGCGAAGACTTAAGTTAATGGTGTTGGTATTTTCGGATCTTTTTTAAATAATCTGCTGTTACTCATCATTCATAAACGGCCCACGGGTCTCTACCAACTGAATGTGTTTTTACAAAATTAATTTATATTCATGTTTCTATTGTCAGCTATACAATGAAATGTATTCTTTTCTGTCACTTAAATAATTTCGAAAAATTAAAATACACCGTTTTGCAAAAGAGACAATCATATGTATGAATAGCAATTGTAATTTGATTTTTAACATTTTTTTTTATCGCATTTATATTTAGAGTTTTATTGGAAAAAAGGTACTAAACAAAAAAATATCAAAGACGTTAATATGTTATATGAACGAAAATATAATAATTTGAAGTAAAATATAATTACTACGTTAGGGTTAATCATTTTAACTTTCAGAATTCTAGTCTACAAAAACAGTTTAAATAATAGCTAGTTTTACATGCTTTTAGCGTAAATTTTTTTTTTTATTTTTTAACGAAAAATAATATATTTACAAAGTCAAAGTGTTTTATTATTTGTAAAAACTTACTATACACTTCGGCAGTAATTTTTCACTTTTAATAAGTCTTATATTAGACTTGTGACAATCTACTATTATTAAAAACAATATTTTCTTTACAGATGCTTTGAAATGCTTCAAGTGGACTATTATTTTAACTATCCGTTTCATTCAACAATAACTCATTCGTGTTGTTAAGTGAACTCTCACAATTATTTGTACTTTCAATATTGGGATACCTTTCAATGATTTTTATTTTTGCTTCTTCGCCAAAATCGTTCATTAGACCAATAGTTTTAACATCACTTTTCAACGTAAAATCGATTAAAACAGGAAGACTACGATGAGAAATTTCTCGTCAGTGTCAAATACTGCACTAGTATTGTTAACTTAAACGAAAGTTGGTATCTCAATTTTCAACTTAAAACAAACAGAGCTAGTAGAGACTAATTTCTACATAGTATTTATAAGTATAAGGTCTATATTTTTGGAATATAATTGTAATAGCAAGAAAAATTCAATAATTATTTTATCCAGCTCTCACTTTGGCATTTGTACATGTATTTTATTGTCGATATTTCGTATATCTGCGTGTTTAACGATATTTAATTATATATGTTGTAATGAACGAAGCTTTTACTTTTAGATCGGTGCATTTAAGTATTTGCGTAGAACTTTCTCTGAGGGCTGAAATAGAGGAGTCAATATGTGAATTTCGTAAGTAATTCTTTCATTTTGTTCATTAGGCCTATTCAAAAAGAGAAAGTAAATTAATTTTTGTTGATTAAAAAATAAAATTCTAGTTTATAATGAAAACATCATATTTATCTTTGCTTATAAATTGAAAATACAAAACCATTACTTTGCCGACTTTCCTTGAGATTACACGAGGTTTGAGTTGACAAGGGCCCAAGCCGTTCTGTTAATTTACATTTGCATATGAAGCTCAACCTTTTTTCATTAATTAAATGAATGTATATAATAATTAGTATAACTGACGTCTTTAAATTCATAATAAAAATTTTTCTTAGATTTTTACAATTTTTTTTTTATAAAATTTAGTTTTGGCAAAGAAAATGTAGTCTCCATTTACAAAAAACACACCAAGTCCAAAATTATTTTTTTGTGAGAATAAACTTTTTTTTTATAAAAATTATACAAACTTTATAATGTTTGCCTGAAATATTTAATATCTTTATTCAATGATAATTTTATTTTTATTCATACAAAAGAGTTTAGTATCCATATTTGAAAGTAATAATATATTTCTAATAACAGCAGAAATTTTTCTTTGAACTGTAACCAATTATTAGTGAAATATATAAAATCATGATTTTTTATTTTCAATAAATGTTATAAGCCAATGAAAATTCAAATATTTTTAATGTGTCTGCAATACATTTAATCGTATTAAATGAAGCTTCTCATTTTTTTTTTAATCACATTATAATAATATTTCATTTCATTCGGTTATTATTTATTGAGTATTTATGAATCATAAAAAATGAAAAGTTTATATATTAGATTGAATTTGAAGGTATAAAATTAATAGATATTATAGTATTGGAATTTTTTTTTTTTATCTTTGAGTGTATTTTATCTTAATAAAGCAAGTACATTATAACATTTTAATGCACAATAACTTCTTTGATGTTTGTTCATGATTATAAAACGTATTGTATCAAGTAGTAAGTAACTGCTAACTGATACTCCTATGTAATTTTTATCGGAGGCACTTCAAAGATAAACTTTAGTCGATTTAATAAAATTCATAAGAGATGCTCTAAATTGTTCCTTAAAAATATGTTATGTACACATGTAACACAATACCGCAGGGATATTTCATAACTTTGATATTTCACGAACAAGTTGGACAAAAGATGCGTTAAAATATTAATATTAATTTGACGATTAAACTGTTTAAACCGCAAGTTGAACGCGGATGAAAAGCTGTGCCGGGAAATTCCACGAGTGGCGCGTTGTCGACCGGTGGCGCCCTCTGTGCCGGCCCTAGACATGCGGTCGCCAGTTTCGTGACCGGAGATCAGTTACCGCGATTCCGCCGAAGTAAATGCCTTCTCGCGACGGGTAACGTTTTCATCTACTGAGTACACGTGCAGTGGTTACGCGATATTTATTTCGGAAATAACGAGCAAAAAACAATCCTAACCAATGTAATTGCCCCCGGAGTAAGTTTTTTGACGGCATATTAACTACAATGCAAGATTAATCAGTCACATAGACATTTGACCGAAATACATTATCGTTTTACATTTAATTGCAACGACAATTAGGGCAGCTGTTGGCGTTTCATAATTGGTGAACCAGAATTTCGGTAAGTGTACAAAGAATTCACTAAAACACCGTCAATTAAAAAACAAACACTGAACTAAAATTAAAAACGGGGTAGTCAACAAAATTTACGGTTGTATGCTATTTTTAAAAATAACGTTAACTGTAACACGGACAAAACGTCTGGTAAAGCAGCTTTTTTTTTTTTTAATAAATATTGAATAAAGTCAATCGATAGCTATTATTAGTGTAACTTTTAATTTTCATTTGACATTTTCAATTATTTTGGCGAAAAACGTATGAAATAAATATTTCAAATAAATTACTTTTCAATGGAAATGAAATAGAAAATTGGAAATTTTAACTCTAAGGCATTCAGCTTTAATTTTATAACATTTTCACTCTTACAATTGACTTTAGTAACAAACATTTCAAGTGAAAAAAATACTGAAATGAAATTTGTTCAAATCATCTCATGTTATGAAATAAACAGTAATTTTTACATGGAAAATCAATATTTTCGCCGAATTAAAATGAACTGTTGCGTCGGTCGACACACAGAAAGCAAAAATATACCCCTACGGTATAAACATGTCAGTATTTCCATAAGTTGTATCTATTGTGCACTAATCCTTATGAGTTAACCAAAACCTCTTTAAGTCCGCCATCCTTTAACCGCATTTTATGGCTCGTAATACAATGACTTAGCAAATAGCAACTTTTATTGTATTAAACCAATAAAAAACATTTTATGTCTCGGTTACCAATGTTTAGCCCGGGTCGCATGATATGAGCAATGATATGTCTTCATTTTAATGAGTTACGTGATTTGTCTTAAACTGCAAATAAATCGCATGTTTTCGATGAAACGTTTTCATTTTGTTATAAATCGAATCACATTATTTTGACGAATAATAAATATAAAATTTGCTTCTAAATTGAACCCAGTAATATCCAAAAGCAACCCTTACTTGTTTTTTTATATTTGCGTCGAGTGGAGTTTTATAATGCGTGTGCGATAAATTCTTAAATTATATATTCTTTACACTGAGGTTAGGCATGTAAAAACTAAACAGTCACAAATCACTTACAAAGACCTGGCTCTAATGTCTACAGTGTAACTATTCTCCATTTTCTCGTTGCCTTGTTCCTTGCAAACTTTATTGCACATAGTCTTGTATGTTTTCTTGTTTTAGATACGTTTATCACAATCAAAATCCCTTCATATACAAAGAACAACCTACATTTGATTTGTGTTGTAAATAGAGTATTTTACGGGGAATCTTAAAACAACACCATTTCTCTTGAGAATCACTAACTGTCGCCACTCCAAAAGTAGTACTAAGAATGATTTAATTTTGTGGTTTTACTTTTAGGGTACCAAATGATGCAAATAATACATTTTATTACCACAAGAATGTAAGAAATTTATTACTCGATAAAACATACTGTGAAGTGTACTATAATTTTTTCTTAAATAAAAATCAAGTGCGTTGATAAAACGAGTACATATTTTTTTCCATAGTCATATGAAATAGGTGTAAATTAAGTTGAAGAATTCATATATTGTTTTGATCATATACATAATTTATGCATTGTTATATTAGTATGATTTAAGTAAAATCTTTATGATATCTTATTGAAATGACCCAATTAACGTCGGAATTGATCTAACATAATTAAAAACCTTTCGGCGTGACTTATCATATCGAGGATTACTCCAGATGTAAAAATTATTTATTAAAAAGGCTACGGAAGTCTGTAATTTCGTTATCGGTTTTTTATTTATTTCATTGTTTATTTTCAAATAAAGTATATTTAATTTAATTTAATTGATTTGTATCGTCGTTTAAAGATTTATTTTTTAAATAATAACTTTGTTTTATAATTAACTAGACATTAGTATTAAACAAAATTGATAATTATTATTTTGCTTAAGTAAAAAGCAAATTTATTTGAAAAGCAAATTTTAACAATTGTTTGAAAAAAAATTCGCAAATTTAAAAGATAAATAGGAAAATAAAAGTTTTCTCTTTATATTCATTTGTAAGTCTAGTATTAATATTTTTATTATTATCATGAAAAATTGATTTATGCAGTAATGTATTCTTAACTTTAGTACCAGTCTACAATATCTAGGTATTAATTAGTGTATGTTACGACTAAATATGAAATTATATACTTGAAAATGTTAGTATACAATGTTTACAATGCATGTCAAGAGCTTTCAAAGATGTCGGTTCTAATGATTTAAATCATAAAACTGTTTATAAATTATGAATGATAGTGCAACGTTGATCATCGTAGTTATATAAAATTATATAAATATGTTTCAGCATTAATAATAAAAATGAAAACTTTTGGGTAAAACTATTTTTGTGATTTATACAAAAATTGACAGTAACGTTTAGTATAAATTGTAAATGTATTTTTAAAAAATATTAAAAGCCCCGTTACGTTAGATGTATACATAATAATATAACTAACATTATGCCATTATGCCATAATTAAGACATAATCAACATTTTTTTGTGAATCAGTTTTGTCGGTTTGCAACAAGTGCTATTTTTGAAAAAAAAAAACAAGTCAAAAAGTGTATATTACAACTGACGATGCATATTCAAGTAATGGTTCGAGATATTTTTGTGTAACGTGATATATTGTAACGTATTAAAAAAGGATTTCCATTTATACTTAACGTGAATAGCTTATATCGTATTTATATAATTGAGGTTAATTCTGAGTTCGTAAAATATATTAATATCATAAGCGATTTTCACTTTAGTCATATGGACATTTTTAAAAGACCTTATTCAAATAAAATTAGAACGTTATATTGTTTATATGTATATTAATAATGAGTATAGATTTAATTTGTATATTTGCTTTTATTATTTATGGGATTTGCTTTAAGGTGTACATTTTATGGTAACTTGATTAAAAATTTATCTATATTTAAATTGTTGACTTCTAATTTTACTCTTTTGAATTGATTAGTGAAAATGGTTTAGTTCGAGTGTTTATTTTTAGTCACAATAGAACTGTTTGATATTTTTTGATTCTTGTTTGTTTTTTTAAGTCATACTTATGGTTATGAGTGTATGTGTCATACTATTGGCATTCTATCCACCGTAAAAATTCGTTTTAGAACAATATTATTAATCATAAACACGGCAATCGTAACATTTCAAAATTTTGTTTTTTTTTATCATCCTTGTCAATTGAGCGTCATATGATGTTGATTCACATAAGTGCTAATATTGTAGATAATCTTTAGCTATAATTATAAATATTTGTGATATAAAAAATGACTGATCTTAATATGTTAACGATTATTTTCGCGTGTCCATATTTCTAAAATTTTAAATCTTTATATTTATCATAAGATCTCGTCTCAATTAAATATGCAAAAAAACATTCTTATCGGTTTGATATGTTTGAATAATTATTGTTGAATAATTTTATTTATGTTACATTTTACATTATTACATTTAATGATATTATATTCTAGAGTTACATTAATATCTTTCGTTTATATAGTACTCGGAAAATGTTTTACGTCACATTATACACTGCCATGGAAAAACTATTTGATAAAATGTGTTTTATTTGTTAACTTTTCCGACGTGTTCAGGCGTCACAAATAATAAATCACCTGTTCGTCACATTTCAAAATGTAGTAAAATGTATTTATTATTCTAAACGATAACAATTCAATTAGAGTAATTTGTTATAATAATGATAGTTTTTTTTCAGAATACTCAAGGTACAATTAAATTTTAAACATTGTTCGCTAATAGAATACTAAAAATTAATCTCACAATTGCCACGTTAATCCCTCGTGTAGAAACGAACGAGGATGTAGAAAAAGACCCATTGAGATTAATAATAAACTCAAGACAGGCACTCGTAGAGGGATTTCTTATAATCACATCAAGTACATGACAATTTGGGTTGT
Organism: Daktulosphaira vitifoliae; assembly: GCF_025091365.1. Taxonomy (NCBI): domain Eukaryota; kingdom Metazoa; phylum Arthropoda; class Insecta; order Hemiptera; family Phylloxeridae; genus Daktulosphaira; species Daktulosphaira vitifoliae. The sequence goes on from NW_026099575.1 coordinate 33,521,346, forward strand.
TTAAAACTTCACGCTTCTGTGTCTCCAATGGGAATCTTTTCGGATTCGTCATCCTATGGAAATGTCAAAATTTGTTTTTAACAGTAAAAATAACCGACATTATTGATTTTGAAATCCATAGGGATTAGCCACGTGTGATTTTACCTATGATTCTTAACAAGCTCAAATTGTTCAAAATTGTTTTTCAAAATTTGACCCAGATAAACATAACAAGTTATGTCGTGAGATCAAAGAGGAATGAAATATTATAAATAATTGTTTAGGGCGAAATGGAAATACAGAACTTAACTGTGTTTTATTTATTTAACTACACGATTTATTTAGTGCTGCTTAGTAAGTATGAAATGGTCAAACGGAACGTCTTTCAATATCATGGTAACATTATGAAAAATAAAACAAAGTTCCACAACTGACACTCAAAAAATATTTGAAGAGTAAGACTGTCAAACGTTCTCAATAGCAACAAGAAAAATTTCGAGAATTGCATTCAGTCTATAATGCGTTTCTGGAACTATAAAAGAATGATACACTTACTCTTAATATACGCTTTTTTAAAATATAGTACTCAAACTTTAAATAATTCATAGAAATTCTCAAAATTTTAAGAAGCAATAGAAATGTACAAAATAAAGGAATTTATTAAAACACAAAAAATTTAAAAAAGATATAAAAATCACATAAATTAAGAAACCATAGAAATGCTTAAATTTTTAAAGAAGCCTTAAAAATGCTCAACATTTAAAAAAGCCATAGAAATTTACAAAATTTTAAAAAGTCGTATAAAAGTTTAAATATTAAAGAAGCTATTGAGATGCATAAATAATGCATTATTGTTTGTTTAATTCATATTATTTAATCATTGCATATTTATGTAGTGTCTTTCAATGTACAGATTTTAATTAACGATTTGTCAAATAATCGAAATTGTGTATTGTTGAAGACTTTATTCTTGAATTTTGAAAAAAATCCCTATTCCTTGTAAAATAAAACACCCAAAAACTACGGTTTTTTAAATCAACAAATTGCGATATTTAACTTTTTTACTTAAAATTACCAAAGCTTTTTGGAAAATGGACGAATCAAAACAATTTTTTTGTAATAATTTTAGACATGTCTCTTTTGTTGAATATATATGTTTGTGTATGTATCTTTACCTGTCAACAGGGGACATATCAACTTTTTTATGAAAAGTTAATTTTTGAAAATGTTTTGGGAATAGTGCGCCCTTTGAACGTACATTTCATTAAAGATTTCGTTATATACTGTGAGTCTTAAAGTATGTTTTAAATCTTATAGTGTAAGATGAAAGAAAAAATATGTCTTAAAATTTAAATACTTATCTTCTTATATGTACAAAAAGCAGTCGTATTTTTGTGTCAAAATTCTGGATTTTATATTTTCAACAATATATTTTACAATGCAATTTTTTTATAAGTAATTACATGCATGTTCGTTTCATCCTAAAATTTTTTCGTTTAAATCTAACATGTTCTCTTAAATAGAAACACATGTATAAAAAGTAGAACTTTTTCCCCTTAACTTTTGAAAATGCTTCGGAAGCCCAGCATACTTTATTTTTTTTATTAATTCCTACCCGTTTTCGGGTGTTGGATACAAGATACCTTAAGGTTAACAGATATTACTAGGGATTCTTTAAACATATATTAAATGATAAGTTATATAATATATTACAAGTTAAAAAAAAATTGTCACAGAGATTTGTTTTCTAAATGTAAACGGATTCAAAAATTAATGTTATTTTAAAAAATCACTATTTTTATGTTATAATTTTTGTTTATTTATTTTTCAGTTATTAATTCCTATATTTCATGTTATCTGTACACGGTGAATCTTTTAACACTAGCCATTGAATTCTCTTAAAATATAAAAATATATTAAGAAAATTATTTTTTGTGATTTCACATATTTTTTGATTCATCATTTGTTAATTACTTTTTTAGTTCATCTCATATATTTGATATTTATCTGTTCAAAAATTCTTTGCTAACTGACATATATATATATCATATATTTGGTATTCTATGACACTTGTCCCCTTAGTACGACCCTGGGTTTTAACTTTAACTTTTTAGATGGTAACATACATATTTAACTTAAGCCCTCTTCCTTTCTTGGCATAAAAATGTTAGAACTTTCAATGAATTTGACCAAAAGTTGTTATGGACCTGCCATTTTCTTAATTAGATTATTTTTTATTTTATAGTCTAGTTAAATATGTATGTTGCCATTAAAAAAAAATAAACTTAAAGCCCTTATAATGTATAAGGGATGAGTTAAAAAAAAACTGATTTTTCAGATTAAATTTTGTTGTTGTTTGACAGTGATGAAAAACACTATCGTAAAACCCTTTGATGCGTATTTGAAATAAATAAAAAAGAAACTTGGATCATTGTCTAATTTTGGTAATCAAATATTTTCGTAAATTGAAGACGAAATACTAAATTCTTTTCAATATATTTCTGTATCACATATGCATGTATGTGTATATGGTGATAGTAATTAATTACCATATACAAAAAAAAAAAATGTTCGAGCTATCATAATGGTATATGATAAATTACACTTTCATAAAAAAATAATTATAATTAACTAACAAAGTTCAGAATTATTGAATTCTGTATTTTTTTTTTTGTATTTACAATACTAAAATAATATACACAGTGTTCAGTAAGTAAGGAAACAGGCCAGTTGTTACAAATAATGAGAACAATAGAACCCGTTTTCCTACTTACTAATCTATATATAAATTTTAACTAAATGGAATTAAAAATTATTTTAAGCAATTTATTTATTGATTAAAGAACTTATAGCTGAAATATATTTGAAAAATGTAAGTTTATATTGAATTTGTCATAATTTGAAAATGCCTACTAAAAATCAAATACAATCTACTGATTCACATCGAAGCGCTTTTATGATAATGGTTTTAATCATTGTCAGATTTCATTACTGTTTGATGATGTCGTCTATACCCTGTGTCCTGACTGTACTAGGTGTTTTTTATTTTTATTTTTATTTGCATGCAATGAAATAAGATTTCATAGATTCGTTAGCACTCCGTCGAATAATTGAAAACTGTAGAGTAAATTCATTCATAATGAAACGTATGAGCTCATGAAATTTCGATAAAATAGTTTTCTTGTTTGTCAACAAGAACTTTAGAGAAAACAGAATTCAGCAAATTCTCGTAATTATGCTTTTGTAGACTATTATATTATTTAAAGACGTAATAAATATCAGTCAAAGCAAAATATTACACTGTAGAAAAACACATAGGGATTTTTTTATCCTTACAAACAATATAAGTAACAATATAACAATTCGTTATAGTGTAGTTTCTATTAATTATTGTAAAGATTATTATTTTGCAAATTCAATTTGAAAATAATTAAAATTTGTCATAATTTTTAATTTAAAAACACTTTTTGGTGTAATTTTACAACACACATTTGAAGTGCATTCTTACTAATATGATTATTAATAACACATTCAGAATTTTCCAAAAATTTCCGTACGTCATATAGATAGTTTCAATATACACAATATATTATAAAATTGTCACATAAATAAAATCAAAATGTTTTCTGACAAAGTACCATTTTTTATAAAAAAAAATGTATAATTTACTTTAGAGAAAATAAATATTAAGATAATTTTAATTACAATTTACATTGTGATATAGCATCGGTATGTTTACGTTTTGATAATTTATAAAACAATATAATATGGCTTTATTTATCAGTTGGATTTTTGTTATTTTACAGTGAAATGTTTAATCGCTGAAACATTGGATTATACGTATTTACCATAAAAACGTTTTCGACTATAAAACTATTTCATTTGTGTGCACATTATATTAAATTTAAGTATTGGTGCGTGTGTGAGTGTGATTTTGTCTTTAAATGTGCAAAACATTTACCGCTACGGAGCGTGTGCCCTTTGGCTTTTCTACAGTTTTATTATCGGTTCTATCTAATTTCCCGTCAATTTGGAAAGTATCAATTTATCAGAAAGGAGGAATATGCTCACGGCTCACGAGTCATGGGTAATGTGCATTTCATATAGAGCCCCTTCAGTGTACGCACACTTGCACACAAAAGAAAGGAATTCGCCCTACGCCGACTTATATTTGATCAGAATTTTTATTTCTCCAGAGACTGTCCTCCCTTCATTTGGTCTCTCATAATTTTTCTCCTTATCCCCGAACTTGCACACCCGTTGGGAAAAACACACGGCAATGGTTCTTCCATTAATTTGCCCTCGACGTCATGCTCTATGTGGTGTGTATACACTGAAATGCGCGCGCTGCACAACACAGTTGGGCGATATACTAGTAAAACTTTGATTACCGTCACAATCTTAGTGGTTTTTTTCCTTCTTGTCCCTGAGCTATATAAATCTACCTACGAGTGGTTATGACGACAATAAGCTACCGCCGGAGGTGCTTTATGGTGTTCGTTCATCATCGTAGCTTCCAAGTTAATTAAACATTTTTTATATTATACCGTGACAGTCTCCATATACGTGTACATTATTATAGTCATATTGTTGTACAACTAACTTTTTGGAAAATTATGTTTTTATTATTACAAGTATAATCCTCCGTTTACATCATATAGTTTTCACGACGGTACGTCACATAAAACTCGAGTACCTAATATTTAATCAAATAAAATAATAAAAAAAAAAAACATATTTTTCATTTGGATTATTATCTAAAATGATACTTGCTCGAAACCGCTAATGTCATTAGTATCGTGTAATATTATCTTAAAAGTTCTATAATTTTCATTGAATGATTCGTTCAACGGTACTTGACGTAAAATAATTCAATTAATCGATCAGCGCATAAATGTTTTACAACTGATGAATACTTAAGTGACGTATAATTAACAACAAGTTAATGCCATTGGAATGGAATGACACCCTTTATGAGTAAAGTTACATTTGTGATTATTGTAATATATATATTAGTAATTAATAATGTATTATGTTAATATTTATATCACGTTTATAATATTTAGCTTGACTATTAATCAGCCTTGGTTCTTGTAAAAATTAAACGTTTAATAATATCGACTTTATAAAAATAATTATAGATTCCGTGTACTAAATTATTGAGACCACTAGATATTTTTTTGTGTCCGAAAAAATATATATTCATACATCGGGCATTGAGCTCTGTGGGCGTTTAACGTCATAATTATAACTTCATTATGTCTTTTTAAATTTTTACCACACGACATCGACTACGCCTATTTAAAAATGAATAAATAACGTCTCATGTATAAGTAAATTTCGAAGGCGAATCTTTCGAGATGTGTTTTAATATAAAATAAAATCTAAAAGTCGGTAGCGTTCCAATTTTGAAAAGCTCGCAGCAAGAATTTTAACCGATTTATGTAAATCCAGTCCAATTGAGAATCAATTCGTGATAAGATATTAAACGCATTAAAATACCGAAATAGCGCGTTTTATCTAAACTTATACGGCAATTCGGTCGACTAATATTTAAAGTAGGTATCGACCTGAGTAACGGTATTAGTGATAGCTCTAGTTGGTAAGTACTACAAAGGATTTAATATGGTTTTTATTTGTAACAACGTTGTGACCGGTATTTTATTTATTTATTTACATTAATAATGTATTGCAAAAACCGGTCATGTGCACTGGAGATTTTTACGTTAAAATGGTAATATCGATGAACGACATAATGATACACCTAAAGTGAACCCAACTGATCGCAATCATTTATGTAGGGCGCATAAAAACCGAATAGGGTATAGACATTATTATAGGCGTTGGAGGATAAGAAAACTGAACCTTTACTCTTCGCGTGCACTCTTTAAATAGAAAATTATTTACACGGGACCTGCATGCAACATAATGAATACGACAATCCTATAGCACTTTATTTTCTTCGTTATCAGTATCAAAGAGATGTTTTTGCATCGCTTTTGCCGTTTAAAAGCACAATATTGTATACTGGTGAGAAAGAGGTAAACAGATTAATGTTCTTTATAATTAGATATCGCGTATGTCTGCAAACAAACGTACCGCCTATATAACTTTCTCGTTTGTTCTGTTATTGTTTTTATAATGCTGAAAACCAGATAGAAGTTTTGTTTCGAGTTATCTAATTATCGGACCATTAGCGTTCGCTGTTAAATTAAACCGTTAATTAATTTGATTAAACGTGTAACAATAAAACAGTGAACACAAAGTGACACCGCCGACAAAGAATTATGTGACCGTTGTCTAAATTTTGTACCAATAAATTATAGTTGAATAACTTAAAGGGTAATCGGTAAACGATAGAGTTGATGAAATAGAACACAAATATTTCGTTTGGCTTGTGGTTAAAAAAAATAATCAACTTTATTGAGATAAATGAAATGAAATATAATAGACGGTAAAAATTGTATCTCGACAAGTAGAATCACTTGAATAGAAAGTAACCGACTTTATCTTGAAAACTACGAAAACTTTTTTACCGGTCCATTGAATAATTGAAAACTATTTTGTNCTTTATTGAGATAAATGAAATGAAATATAATAGACGGTAAAAATTGTATCTCGACAAGTAGAATCACTTGAATAGAAAGTAACAGACTTTATCTTGAAAACTACGAAAACTTTTTTACCGGTCCATTGAATAATTGAAAACTATTTTGTTTACTTTAAATGCTATTTGAAGTGTATGTTTCTTCTTGTTCAAGTATCAAGTGTACTCGAGTGTGGTGCAAGTGACGTTAAACGATGCATAACTCTTTGAACACCGCGGCAAATAGCGTTTCTGAAACTCTATCACTTTATTAAAAAACTTGTCATTGTTTACACTTAATATCATTAACAACGATTGCGATCATCGTCGGCTATCCCTTCTGGAGTGTTGCAAAAAAAAAAAATTATTATGATTGCTCTATACCCTCGGCGCGTCATTAGTGTACGGTATTTATTTGTGATACCGTTATTACTTTGTTAGTGTTGTTTGAATGACAGACATGTCGATGGGGAGAACCATCACGCGCCGATATTTGGTGGTGTGTGCTGAGCAAACACAATAGTGTAGGGTTCAAATCTCTTTCTTTTACTCCTTTGTCGTCGTTCTATTTACTTGTCATCGATACAAGGTGCGCGGCGGAGTGTATTTGAACACAAACGTTTTCGGGCAAACCTATTACACCGATTCGGAAACGGGGGGTGCATTGCTAATAAGGTACATTGTGTGTGCCTTTTTTTCCTTAGGCCTAAACCATTTGGCGTGCCGCATACGAACCATATCGAGAGCAGACCACGCGGTTGATAATAATTATTGCGATTGCTACGTGAGCACGACGGAAAGTCCGGTGCCAAAAACGGTTCACCGCCGATATTGGCATACATGCGATTGTTACTGACTTTTTATTATTTTTTTTATGTTGTCGAGAACTACACAAATACCGATCGGGCAGCCAAACGAACTTTAATCGCCACGTATTTAGCCCGAGCGTCTATCGTTTGATTTATTGTTTCTAACGGCTACTAAATTTCTCGCAGTATTTAACCGTTCCCCAGTCGTGTAGGGTCCCAGTACAACGGAACTTAAACGGCTCCAAGAATAATATCACATGTTCGCTTTTATAACACTATTACGTTTGGCTGTTGTGAGCTAAACGCTTTGTGCTTAGTAATAATGAACTTGGTATTTCATTGATTTCGTTGTATACATTTTCAACGTGATTTGTGCAACTGGGTTTTTGTTCGAAGCAAACGCAATTTACTTGATACAGTCAACGAACATTTATAATATACTTATTTTTAAGTAATCATCGAATGTGATTTAATAGATTTCGTATGGCTCGTGTAACATAATTAAAAATATAAAAACAATTGTCTAAATTATAAGAAAATATACGAATTTAATTAGTTACGATACCGAAATATGATCCAACTAAGAAAATGATTGATCGATAACAACTTTTGGACCATTATTATTGAAAATATCACTTTTGTATTTTTCTATCTAGCTGGAAAGAGTAACGCCCCACAAAATGCCTAATAATAAAAATAGGCAGTCACGCGCTTCACTTATAGTTGTCTTTTTGAAGTGTTAATATCTCCATGTTATACTGTTTGAAAATTTGTTATCGACCAGTTGTTTTCCTAATAAAGTAAATTTGTGACAGATAAATATACATGTACATGTATATGTTGCCATTTAAAAATTCAAGTGAATATCAGCAAGAGAACGAGGTAGAACTAATTTATTATCTTTAATTAGTAGTATGAAGAGTTTTATAAGCATTTGAAAAAAAAAATGATTTATGTTATGTATTTTTGGAGATATTGCGTCATAGTTAATCAATCACCCCGTATAGTTACACATAATGACAATGCAACCAATAAAAAGTTGAGAGCACAAAAATAATCGATTTAATACTTTCAGTTTTTTATGTTATTTGTCAACGATAATAATACTTTATGTTAACTTTAAGTGCAAATATTTAATGAGCATTAATAAAAATGCGATTTAAAATTTTATACTCCGGTCGACGTTCTAAAATTGTATTTTCCTCTATTTACCTATATATAGTCGTTGTTCTTAAATGCTTAATACTATTTTTTTATGGTTTTCTTACGACTAAAACACGAGAGACAAAATTTAACGCAATTCAAAACTTTACTGTGACATAAAATTTCCACTTCAAATTGAGAATCCTTATAACGACGATTCTTGTAATTGTGACAAAAATAAAGTGACATCTATAAATCGTGTTTAGCGTTAAAAAAAATTGCATTACTCTTTTTTTAACCTGTGAATACTGTAAACGGTTTTGTTAAAAACGAACGAAATTTTTCTTGATGGCAAACTTGCAGATTTCCAACGTGACGTTGGCCGCCATAACAGTTAGGTCCGGTGCTTGGCACATTGTACTGAATTCGCGGATAATAAGCATCGATTATAAATTGTCGGTTCCGGTTGGTTTTGTGTAAAGACAAATTGCAGAAAACGTACCGTTTGTCACGAGGGAGTCATGGACCATTAACGTAGGACGAGGATGTGTCGCGCGGTGGTGTTGCATGTGTCCCTTATTAACGGTACATTAACCGCACGGTGTATGTATTGGTCGGTCAATGGTTGGGGCAGTCTAGTGCGATTCAAAAATATTTTATAATACATTTACTATGATTGTAATTTTTGATAAAAAACCGTTAGTTTTTGATTTATAAATTTTGAGGCCCTTCGTTTTATATTTTCCGCTGATAATTATGAAAAAAAATGAACAAACGAAGAATAACATTAAAGGTTTTTAGGCGCGCAAAAACGGTCCGACCTCTTTGTAGTCGTATCTCACTATTAACCGCAACAATAAGTATTGTATATGTGTGTATATTTCGTTAAGCGGATTATCCTGGTAAAAAAACGATTGCTGTAGCTTTTCTGAGGTCCCGGCTCCATTGTGTTTGTATGAGTGCGCATTTGTTCGGGTTGCCTTAATCCGAATGTGGTCAAAACAGTCAGGCTCTTACAAAAGCCCTTGTTTATTATAAATTGTAAATGCTTATAAATATTGGCCCCTGTTTTTAAAGTATAGTATTAAATGCGCATAGTATTTTGATAACTAACTTCAATGGTTCAGTTTAAAAGGTGGAAGAAAACTGTTCAACGTTGTGCGTTTTTTACGTTTCAGCAGTGAATAAAAAAGGTATTCTGCGACATAGATTTTGTTCAATCATTTTATAAATTCGGTTTTGCATCGATATTGGCCAAGTGTATTTTTTAATACATTTTATTTAAGAACTCTGTGATGAATCAATTTCTTTTATTCAGTGGAATTAAGTTTTTTTGCTATTGTTCATTTTGTGTCGAACATGATTATTTAAATATATTTATCTATAACTTGTACGTGGTTGGGATTTTCAATTTTTTGCTCTTTATTTGTACGGTATATTGTACGAGAACGATCAATTATAAACTGACAGTAGGCGTGTCTATATCAGCTTAATATTCAATTTTGTTTTAAATGTACAAATGTTGCCAATTCCAGATAAGGTAATCATATGCCGGTTGTAATGTACAAGATGAAGAGTAAACATTTGATTTGAATGGTAATTTTTGATATTTAATTGATAGAAATAGTTGTAAAAATTGTGTTATTAACTATCGACATGGCGACCTATGAGTGGGTAGAATGATAGCACTCGTTTGATCTGACATGTATTTTAGACGTTTACAGTTTCTCCTGTAAATTTTCTCTTTGTGTTTACAATTCTAGGGAAAATGTAAACACAAAGAGTTGTATACTGGTAAATCTAATCTGCTATACGATATACACTTCAGTGATAACGGATGTAAGTCTTGTTAAACGAAATAGAGTGTAAACGCAGTAAAAATGGTTTATGCAAATAAGTTTGTAAGAAATGCTAGTATGAAAATAACTAAGTGTCATAGGTATAAATTATTAGGGTTGTCGCGATTACACACAGTGAACTTGTCAAAAATTAAAAAAAAAAATGCATAATAATTAAAGCAAATACACGTGTATTTTAAATTGATTCTCGGTTTTGAACAAACACGAGTAACGTAATGTAGACGGTGTAAAGTAAAAAAAAATATATATACAAAATTGAAATAGTTCGAATGAAGCCGTTGTAGATAAAGGTATGCAATTTTCGTTTTTTCATCTTCCATAGAATTTTAATCGTTTCAAAGGCATGCCGCTCCGAGCGCGTTTCATGTATCGTTTGTACATAACATTTTTTAATTATCCCTGAAAAAACATTGGCTACTCTGCCTCGTCCGCTAATGTTTGTTTCAAATAAACCACCGTATATAAATTATGTTATGTCAGACTTTATATTCCTTCCCCTACACCGTAGTACATTTCAATTATCATTTCTCGCCCCTCCCCGACTTTAGCACGGATTTTCGAAAAACTATTGCCGACAATCTCACACCCCCGTTTCGTTGCCCGTGACTTTTCACAATCTCGAATTGATTTAACGACCCTATATGAGCCCACGGCGATTGCCTTTGGCGTACAATACATTTCTACAGGTTTTCTCTGGGGATACGGTTGCCCGTCTGTTTGCCGGCATCGTATCAAATAAATAATTAACAACGTCCTCGCACAATCGAAACAAAGCAACTGCGGAGAGCGTTTTGCCATTATAACATTTTTTCTTTCGAGCACTTGTACAATAATAATTTATACATCATTATGGTGTATAATGAAATATAGTTGTGCGAAATTTTATCGGGTTTTCGACCAAAACAAATTTAGTACCTAAAAGCGACGGCGTTTTATAACAAAATATACAAATACGTTGGTCGTCCTCCCCAAACCCCTCCGCGTGATAAGTGTGTACCGGAGTACGCGTATATTATGTTATAATGCGCTTAAGTCTTATCGTAATGGTTGTGTTGTGACATCACGGTGCGTACCCAAATTAGAGACGGAATTTACTGTTTTAAAAAACGCGTTATAAATCACCGTCCGCTTTTACCCACACGCCGTGTTTTGTTTGGCGGGACTGTGTCACACGGTTGTTTCAAATCTGAACTCCGACCATCGGATTTACAATACATATCTATTATTATTGTATGACACTCGATTAAAAAATAAAAAGTGTTATTGTAAAATATCGCACGGCGTGCCGAAAAAAAAAAAAAAAAACTAATAATAATAATAATTTCACGCATAACGAATCACGCATAGGAGAACATCTGTCGCCACCCCTTTCGTACTCCAACACAACAAACGAACGCTCGTTTTGAGGTCTCCAAAATTGACTCTCGTCGTCAGACAATGATTCATCTTCCGCACAGTTGTTGATCGGTTTTTCTTAATGCTTTGTCGGAAATAATTTATGTTTGTATGGAAAACTTTACGTACCGTATAATGTAATTTCTTTTTTACGCGCAACTCTTTGTGTTCAACGTTCATGTTATTACTTTTCATTCTCACAGTGTAGTGTTTATGAGTGCATGTCTTTTGAGTGAGCTTTTGTTCTTCAACGTTTGAATCACGATAATAATCTATTAGATCTGTAAGATGACTTATTACAGTTATAAGCTCACTTAAGTGGAAATACTGTTTCGTATAAATGAAATTTCACTTTACTTACTTGACTAAGCACTATAGAATTTTTATTGACCATAAAAAAATAATATCTACCGACATGATACGCTCGTGATTTCCGTCTGTGCAGTATGATTGTAAAAAATGTATTATTTTTTATTAAACTCTTTAATCGTATTTAAAATTTATAATAAAAATTCTGCTTGCAGAAAAATAAATGATTTACGTTTTATATAGAAACATAATAATCAATCGTTTGTCCATTTTATGACTGATACGTGTATTCTATGAGTTCACTCCAGTTCAGTTTTCAATTTATTTTCGTTCAATCGTTGAAAAGATACGTTTATTTTAACAAATGTTAAATTTTTATTCATGTGGAACATTCTAAACACAATAGTTGATTAATCCCCGTATTTAAATGTCCCAAAAGAAATCGTCTGTTTAAACATAAATATGATGTATCTGAATAATATTCCAACATAAGTACATTGTTAATATTTCAATACACGTATAATTAAAAACTTCGAAGAAAAATGTATATAAAAAGAAACACAAACAATTTCGAAGAAAAAACTTTTAAGTAAAAACTTTGGTTATCAGTATTAAAATTTTAAATTAAAAAGTATAGAAAGATGAATATTGGTACTTTTTGATCGAAATTTTCATTTTTCTATAAGTATTATATCCCAAAAGTTTTTAATAATAGACATGAAATGAAATTAGCATAGAAGATGTACTTCACTAAAAAAACTCACAAAATGCAGCAAATGATCAAAATATTATATCTTCTAAAAGTTTAATAATAAGATTCAATTTGGTTTTTGTGCCATAAAAATATAAAACTATTGAAATTACATTTTCCGTTTAAATTCTTAAACCAAATATGAAGTTTCTCATAATATTATGACCAGAGCCAGCACTTAAAATCATGAAAATCATAGAACCTTGTATAACACATTTTTTGCGGGTCTTTTAATATATTACAACTAAGTAAGCTACATAAAAAATTTAATTATGTTTATAGGCTGATTTTTTAACGTAAGCGCGGGTGTATGTAAAACAATAGAAAACATTGAAAATCAAACTGATTTTCACCAGTACAAACTTTGCAGAAATTTATGGGTCTCGTGTGGGACATACTAAGCACATCCTTTTCACTAGCCCTGGTAAGAATCAACAAAATGTGTTATTGCAAATACATTATTTTGCAAAAGTACATAAATCTAATGAAATCATATACATAGACTAACACTCAATTATAATTTTATTAATCAAAAGTATTTTTATGTTATCTTAAATTATTACTTTGGGTGGACATTTTTTGAGGTGTGGTTGAATATACAAAAATTAAGAAAAAATTACTTTGATTACATGTTTATTAAAAAAATTGAGAAGTGGTGTATAGAATATACTGTAATATTAAGATTAATTTTCTTAAATTACCACCTTAATGATAAACTTAAAAATGCACAAAGATCAATTTCCATTAAAAAGAACATCATTTTTATTTTATTTTTAGCCAAGATCAGATTGGCCAAAACTATCGAATCATTTGATTTTTGACGTATATCAATTATTCTTTTTTTGGAAATAAATGTAGGTTAAACTTTTTCAAATACGGCAACAGTTCTTGCAGTTGTAGTGAATTTATTATAACTTTCAGATGCGTCCAAACAAGAAAAAACTTTAGAAGTTTAATTTTGAATATGAAAAATGCATTCAAGTTTTATATTAAATCCATTCGTTAAAAATACTTGTGTTATTACATTTTTTGACTCTTTCGGATAAAACGTTTATAAATCTGTCGTTTTACACATTTACTCTGATTTTAATTTCAGAAATCTTGCTTAAAGTTAGTTGCCAAAATCTTTTTTCTTAATATATGCAGTACAACTTATTTACAATCTATGCGCAAAAAAAATACGATAAATAATTCATTGCATGAAAATGATGAATTAATTTACACAATTGTTACGATAAAAAATTAACTCGTCTACTTAAGCAGTTTTGAAAAGTTAGCAATAGTGTTCCGAGAAAAATATTCACAAAAAAATGATAATTACACACTCAAAGAAAATCGTTAAATTCATGAAATCGTTATACAGTTTCCGTGAATTGATTTCATAGAATTGCCACCCTTTTAATAATGTAATTATAGTCTATTATCTATAGACAATATTATAGTAATTAACATATAATATCAATAAAACGTTGGATTATAGAAATTATACATTGATATAGTATTTACTGTTGATAAATGAGACCCTCTAAAAAGTGCAATTTACTAGCGGAGTACCTAAAAAACGTTGCGAATGATAAAATATTCAATTTAACGACGATTTTTCGAAAATGTGTTGAATATAAGGTCTATTATATTGGTTGCCACCTGTTATCATCAACAATTCATGTCGTGTACCACCAAGGAAACCGAGGGTAACACGAATTTATGACCATCCAGGGTCAATTGTCGCACGGGTTAAAGCGGCAACCGAAATGCAAAAAACAACGAAAGTAAAAACATTCAAGTCATTTCTTGATGATGGCATTGTACCACTGAGGCATAGTAAATATTATGATTATTGATAAAGCAACAGAGTTCCGTACCTATGGAAGTTCGTTTGCGTCTAAACACTGACGTGTTCCAGTAATAACAGTATAGTCCATAATCGCGTGTAACAAATATAATATTCAGTTTCATTTCGATTGATTTTTAGTTTATATCATTAACAAATGGGTGTGTTACCGCCGTGTAATTTTTTTATTTAGTACCCTACATATACTTCGGCTGACCGTTATTAGAGTCAAAAATAATAGCGTATGAATTAAAGGTCAATTATTAGTCGTATACGTTTTAAAAAAATATTTTTATTGTGTGATTAGCATGTCCCGGTAGTATTAAACAATTTGTATTTTTATCTACTATCTACTATTTTTTCCTCGACAATACAAACATTTCAGTGCACATGTAAAAAAATCAATTTAAGCGCAAAGAAAATAAAAAATAAAGTTTTTATTCGAACCAAAAAAATAATTGTATTGGTCATAATGTCTATAGGTTTACTGCCAATATTTTTGTGTGTTAGTATGGCGGACACAAACCCAATTACTTTGAGCTCAGAGATAATTAAAAATCCTTGCCATTGTTCATCTTTGTTTGTTTTTCAGTCCATCTGATTTCTAATTTAACATCCATTAAACATTTTTTTTTTTACATATAAGGTTTTTTTAGTTTTTTTGTACTTAGTTTTTTTATTTTTTAAACCTAAAAGTACATAGTCAAAATATTCATGAAAATTCATAGAAAAAATTATTTATCTTCACTGAATTTTATTACATTTTATTATTATTTTGTATTAGTCATCGTTATAAAAACGAATATTAATTATAAACGGCCCACAAGGAACTTTTTGTGCGTGGGAATATTTTAGCACAAAAAGTAGCTACTGTATGATTGGCATGTTTATGTGGCTTACAGGATTATCTAACAGTTAAAGTCTATCGACTATAGTCTAAGCACTGAGACGGTATCATGCAATTATTAATAAATTAACAATATCGTTGTAATTTTAT
Organism: Daktulosphaira vitifoliae; assembly: GCF_025091365.1. Classification (NCBI taxonomy): domain Eukaryota; kingdom Metazoa; phylum Arthropoda; class Insecta; order Hemiptera; family Phylloxeridae; genus Daktulosphaira; species Daktulosphaira vitifoliae. Next base: position 33,537,005 of record NW_026099575.1, read on the forward strand.
TATAGCTATACACGTGATGATGAAGTTTTAGTACAGTTAAAACTTTAAATATTTCTGAATGATAATTTATTGTTAAATTATGACGTTATAGCATTCTAAATGTCTGTAATACCTACGCGCAGTGCCATTCACAAACCATACAAGTACAGCTCAAAATGTTTTAATATCTTCAAATCATTTCATTGTACATTCATATAATATATCTATATAAAATATTTTTAAATATATTTAGTTTAAATATTTTCCTTAGTCATGTTACTTAACTCATTTCTTTGTTATTATTAAACATACCTTTTATTTTTTTAAATAATATTTAAACATCTTTGATGTCTTATTTAGCGTCAAAATGTAACGAACAGTATCAAGGCTGAGGTAGTGTTAAGCAATGACACTTTTTTATTGATTTTGTTTATTATTTAATTTTTACTTCATATTACTTTCTAGGCAATTGTCTACTGTTTAAAGTAACTAATATTAAACGATTTTAGTTTACCATGTTAAACTTTTTGATTGGGTTTACATATATACATGGGAAATACATGAGCCTTTTAAAAGTCTTTTTTGTAGTAGTGCCAAAGATCTTTGGAATGTTAATGTTATTCATTATGGCTTTTATGATTGCTTAATTAATATTTAAGCTGTCTTCATTTTGAGAGGTAATTATCATTAAAATTAAAGTCTCAATTCAAATATGTTTTACATTAGAGTAAAATGTATATATTTACATTTCAAAACGATATAATCGATCAAATTTTATTATAATTTAAACATTTCAAAGTCTAATTTTTTTGAATAAATACATTTGTTTTTAGTTAAATCGATTGAACATTTTTAAAATGATGATTTAGTATAATGAGAAGTAAATAAAACAAACATTTATAAGGTACAAAATTAATGAATAATTGAATAAAACAATATTTACTGTGGCGACTTTATACGTTCTCTCATTAGTAAAAAAATAAAATTTTAAATAATAAAAGTGTAATTATCATGAATTATCGAAAATATAATATCAAGATAGTCAAAATAGATATTTGTTTTTTTTTTAATTGTATGAAATTGTGTACGTAAATTATGCATGATGCTTATTTGAACATTTTTTGTTCGTCGTTCACAACTTTGAAAATAATTAGTTGAAATAAGCGAAATGATCTTTAAATTGATATATAAGGCAATAACAATGTTCTAATATTATATGGAAAACAAAGTACATAAAAAAACATTGTCGATTTTCAGTTTTAAATAGCACAGTTTTGTTTTTTTCGTTCCTCTACCATAAAAGATTTATATACGTCATAATATGGTCATTAAATGGAACAAAGTTTATGTTTCGATTAGTTTGATAAGTATTTTTATAATATTCAACAATAGACCCCGAGTAATGATCTACTCGTTATCATCATTTTTGAAATTGACCGAGAGCACACAGAGGTTGGTTCGATAGTTGGGAATAGTCACAAAAGTTTTGGAACATTTCCCGACTTAAAAATCTTCGGTTGTGGAATAGGTTTTCTGTTTATTAGGTCACGAGTGTTCCAACACAATACGATTGGGGTAATAACCAAAAATATTATACACTAGAAGATCTTCAACTTCATATAATATTGATTTCGCTTTTGTTATGTAAAGTCGGTATTCTTATACACTTTTACGATGGTAATAAACGAACTATGGCGAATTTCATTCTATAATGTAAAGTAGCTTAAATATTTTATTATTTTTTACTGCCTGAATCATTCATAATATAATACAGGTCTTTTTTTAAAGATACTCTATTAAATCAATAGAGTACTCATTAGCGTTAATTTCGTGGAAATTATGTAAAAAAGCTGTCTATGACATTTTAAAAACTGATATATTTATTCGTATAATCATTTAAAAAGTATTAATTAAAATTCATAGAGAAACGAGATTTTATACTAGTTTAATTTATTTTTCTTGACAATAGACTCGATTCTAGACGTACATGTCATTATTTTATCACTACTATTATTCCGTAGGAGACACTGTATAAAAAGACCATTTTTCATCAGTAATTTTTCTTTTGACTTAATCGACAACACTTAATATTAAACGTTATGTGCTTGTAAAAGATAAAATTAATAGTTTATGAAAAAATTACTGTAATATAGCTTCTACATAGAACGAATATGTTATAATTATCCACGACAAAAACTTTTAATGGTTTTTCTAATATCAATATGCCTATGATACAACATCATTAAAACTTTGCGCATTGTTATTAGGAAAATGAAAATTCATAATAGTTTGAAGTTAGCTACCATTAGACCTAATAGCAATTGAGAATTTAAAAAATAATGATAATGTTTAATTTAGTATTTTTCCTAGCGAGATAAAAATTGTACCTTCAAGTAACTTTTTAAAGTGTATTTTATTAAAATAAAAACGAAATAAAAAGTACATTTTCGCACGCAAAATCAATAAATGAACATTTTGGGATTAAATTAGTGAAGATGGTTAATTTTCCTTTAGATTTAGATTTATATTTATCGTCTTCTCTTATAAGCTACTTTATGTATGTGTCAAAGAGGACAAGAAGAAGTGTCAGTTCGGTCAATGAGAATCCGTTACACACAAAGGTCCAACCTAAATGTGATGGTTATTTGTATAGTTTAATTGATTTTTTAGTAAATATCAAAACAAATATTGTCAAAAGATATTTCGTGCTTTTAAGTTAACTGATAAACTTAAACTACACTATTCAAATGTTTTTTGAATATAACATAATATGTATAAATTATAACAATTCAAATTAAATTATACCCAAACTAATTCTATCCAAACCCATAGTAATGCCTTTAATTAAGGGCTGTGGTTGGTAATACCCTCGAAGCGTCTCAAAGACGTCTGTATCAATAATTATATTATTTACTAATATATTTTGATAACCATTAAAGTTTTCATAATTTTAATTGCCAGCTTTGGTACATTTGGCAAGTACATTTGTTTTGGCTATACAATTTTTCCAATATCGATATAAGAATTCATTTTTTTGAATAATTATTGATAAAATAATATATAATTTATTTTAAATCCCTTGTATGTATTTAACAGAAGAATATATTTTAATACACTCTAATTGAAAAATACTGAACCATGTTCATAATGTGTTTTTCTACCGAGAAAATGTTTTATCTATCGAGCGATTTTGCGGGTCAATGCGCAATACCACTTTCAATAGTTAAAACCTCCCTAAATTTTCAATTTTTAATAATCTTTAATGATTTTAAAATTAAATAGTTGTCAAAAATTAGAAAAATAAGATTTTTTTTTGAATTTTAAAACTGCAATAATTAAAAAAAAACAGTTGAACCATAGTTAATTTTTTATAATATATTGCATCCAATAACCTTTTTTTTATGTGCGTTTGTTGGAAGTTCGATTAAAATCGCATATAAATTTTATTTTCGTTTAATATTTTAAAAATGTTTTGGAACATTCATATTCTTTAAGCTTACATCAAAATAAATTTACTTTGAATCTAAAAGAGGAATGCATTTTGAGCGTTTTCAGTCTTTTAATATTAACTACCACCTTAATCAAAATTTTTATTTTTTTTTAGTCTTTTTTTTATAAATAATCCTATTGACGTTTTCTATGACAGTGTCATTAATCACTAACAGTTCTCAATTAGCGTTTGAGTATCGGATCTCCACTATGCTGTATGGAAACTTTACTTAAAAAATGATTGCCTTCATTGATGATTGAGAAAAAAAAATATTATTTTACATATTTTAGTGCAAATAATATACACTCGACTCTAAAATATTTGTACAAACAAACTGGAGCGGTAAGAAGTTTTCTAAACTATTCTTTGATTGACTTAAGCATTTAATGTCAATATTTGATTCCGCGTCTTGCGTTTATCAGTCATTATAAATATGTAGGTTGACTTTAATGTAAACAAATCATCGGTAAACTAATTGGAACTTCTGCATCACGTTTTGGGTTCAAATGGGTTAATGGGGATTACAATTTGATTATTTAAAGTAAACACAACATTTAAAACATAATTAATTGGACTTATATGATGGTGTGTCAAACCGAATTAATAAATATACAGGAAATATTCAAATAACTAGAACAGCAGAAGTTTCAAATGATTAATGACATTCGACATAATTCCTTCGTTTTACCCTGTCGATCGTCGAGCACGTTCGGACCAAATGCGAACGCCTCTGACGATTCCCTAGCGTATAAAGACTCTAGTCGGTGTGATCACAGGTATAAACCAGGACGATCTAGATCACGGCTCTGGTCGCTAGATACCCATTGTATGTTTAAGTTTCATTCATAGAATATATACAATCAAGTTCAAGACTCTAAGGGATTAATCGGTTACAATAATAATTTTCCACTTTTACAACAGTGATTAGTGTACGTGGCACAAACATGATTAATTTTATGCCGAATGAGTATTTGTGAGCCTCGGGCATTGCATTGTAGAATATTTGCGGTACAAATTTTGAAGTCTGTTCCGCTAATGTCGAGAAAAATAATCAAAAGTATGGTTTGTGAACGACAAACAATGACACAAGTTGTTCAGTTATTATAAAATTTGTATTGCAGTGAACATTAGTCAAAAGTAGTATCATAAGTGCATATAAGGGTTTCTGTTAATTGAAGTTCTGAAAACAACTGCGGAACAAAGTTTTAACACTACATTAATGTTGCTGAAATGTTTTCATGACGTGTTGGTAATAAGCCAAAATTCAAAAGCTATCAAATCGTATCAGGACATTCAGTTGTTGCGTTAACACAACAAACAGGTAGACACAAACTAACTGAAAACTCACAATTACACCAAGTCATATCCTCGAGTCGAAGTTAATCAATAATCGAACTGTTTAAAGTATGTGTTGCACTTACTTTAAATCTTGTCACTATGTGTATATTAATACTGTTTTTGTAGGTTGATAACTTTGTGCTTTGTTTCTGTGCCGTAACGTCATCCCGAGACAGCTTTTTCGCTCACTACTTGATGTATCACTTCTTAACTTGCAAATTCAAAGAAACTGATTGAAATAATCTATTTGACTGCCTCCAAAGTGACGTTCTCTTACAAACGCGGCTGTCAACATATTATTATCTATACTTTTTTCTTCTTAAAGTGTCGCATCCCGGTTAATCTTTTTTTTCAGTCAGCTCTCCACTCCCTACTTATATCTTATAAGAGATGTATGATAGTATCACTCAAGTTTGCTTTGAAGTGAAAAGTGAGAAAAACTCGAGTTCTCTGTATATCTTTTAAAAATACAATTGGCAGTTGATAAAAGACCTGAGTAAAAAACATCAAAATGACTTTAACAAAGGCTATTGTATAGTAAAAATAATTTAAGAGGCTAGATTCTATTTGTGGAAAATTGTCCAAGAAACTTTTGTTTGTTGTTTGTTGTAAAGAAAACTTTTAATAAAAACGATGAAAAAAATCAATATAATTATTTTTGATAGAGAAGTAACACTTTAATAATATAAGGAAAATTTATTTTTTGGCGTTCCCTAATCACCCATCAGGTTGAACATAAACTGAACTAGGTTTTTTCAATCCACAACGTTAACGTTAAAGTTATAAAAAATATTAAGTTAAACGGTGTTGTTAATAAATTTTCTGTCTGAAAGTTTGTATAAACCAGCTTATTTCACATTGAGGCTTTTTTAACCGTAGGTTTTTTATTTTAATTTTGTAAAATAAAGGGTTAAAAAATGTATTTGCGTAATTTTTTCAACAATGTACACGGAGGTTGTTTTCTTTGCGACTTCCTCTTGAGAAAATAGAGATTGAGTGTTATTGTCTTTAATTAAAAGTCGGCTGGTTTACGTTTTGCAAACGTAATAGATTATATTTCGCAGCCAAACATAGTTTAAATAGCGTTTTAGCAAGATTTGTTGGTTTTTAAGTAAAAAATGAATTAATTTTTTTCAACAATACATTTTGTTTTTATTGTGTTTAATTGTCTGATTCTTTAAAAATTAAAATATAGGCTTTTAAGTTTTCCTTAGTTAATAAAGATTTTATTCTAAAAGGATTAGGTATTGAAAGAAGTTTTGTAAAATTGCAATTTCGATATCAAACATTTAAAAGAATAAAAATGGTTAATATATAACAAATATTGAATAAAGCTGATTTTTATAATTCAACATTTGTAAATTATTTAGAAAAATATGAAGTTTAAATCAAAAACATTTTTTAGCTTCGATGCGAAGCTGAGAAGGTATTGGTTTTATTAAGATGTGTATTTTTTTTTTTTTTTTTTTT
>NW_026099575.1:33543945-33576558 GCF_025091365.1 Daktulosphaira vitifoliae
GAAATACTATTTTTTAATAATCCCTTTTTCATTCGACATACTTTATCTTAATCAGGATATTAATAAGGAACTAGCAGTTTATGAAGCTTTTGGAATAATCCACCAATTTTTTAAAATTAAACATTATCTAAATATTTGCATCGAAGCGTTTTTTTTTTATAGTGATTTTAATCACTGTCAGATATAATTATACTTGATCCAACTATGCCACGTCACCACTGTGCCGCGTCCCCCCTGTGCTGGGTTTTTTTAAATTAAATATTACCAAGTTATTATTCAAATAGTTTTTAGTATTTACATTTATTAATTTAAATGATTAGTTCAGTGACAATAAAAGAGGACGTTATAGGAGAGGTGGAATGTTATAAGTATTTAGGATCAGTTGTGCAAAAGAACGGGGGTACTCACGAGGATGTAAGACACCGGATTAAGTGCGGGTGGTTAAAGTCAAAAAAAGCGTCTGGTGTGTTATTCCATAAAAGAATTCCAATGAGGCTGAAAAGTAAATTCTATAATACTGTAGTGAGACCAGCTATGATGTATGGTTCAGAGTGTTGGGCGGTTGACAAGAAAGTAGAGCAAAGAATGAGTGTAGCAGAGATGAGAATGCTTAGATGGATGAGTGGAGTGACTAGAAAAGATAGAATAAGGAACGAGCATATAAGAGGGAGTATCGGTGTAGCGTCAAGCGTGGATAAGATGAGAGAAAATAGACTTAGATGGTTTGGTCATGTTATGAGGAGAGAAGAATCGGAAGCTGTAAGAACAGTTATAGAAATGAATGTTGAAGGAAGAAGAGGTAGAGGAAGACCAAAAAGGGATGGAGGAATGTAATTGAATGCGATATGAGGATGGCTGATGTGAGCGTAGATAATTGTGGGTGATCGTGTCAAATGGAAGTTTAGGATAAGGGTGGCCCACCCTAAATAGTTGGGATTAAAGCGAGGAAAAAGAAGATGAAATGATCGATACAAAAGAAGCAATTAAAAATTATTGATATTTAATTATTTGGTTCCTTTTATGGATTTAGATATTTACCATCCTTGGATAGCAACCTATTGCTAAATGTTTTTTAAATACCTAAAAATTGTGTAATTTAAATCAAGTTTTTATATTTGGCTTCGATACAAAATAATTATTACTATTTATTAAATGAAGGTAAACAACAATTTTTTTTTTAAATTATTGTTCTTTTAAAGTTTAGTTCCAATGAATTAAAAATCTGTTTTTAAGTCTTTCTTGAATAGGCGATTGCACTTGGAGTATCTGTCTATTGTGTTTATTTTTATTAAGGATCATATAAAACCTACCTACATACAAATACCTACCTTGTATATCAAGTTTATAGCACCCAGCTTGTTCAGGGTACAGTAAAAATAATATCCCATAAAATAAAAAAGACTCAGGAATACTTCTGTTTTCGTCGATTTAAACTTTTCAGTATTTATTTGTCGCAGTTTATTTGTTTTCTTGCATCGTTTTTACATTCGCCATAGAAATGCAATTTCAACACAAATCCGTACAAATATAATGTTATTTATTTGGTTTATTTTATTTTTCTTTATTCAGACTCATATACTATTATGGTAGCAATATGTACTTAATATATAGATCAATTTAATGCTTCAATACTCTGGTAGATTATTGATAATAAATTTTGCAGTATTATCAATTAAAGCAACTTAAAACGTTAATGGGAAAATGTTACTAAAAAACAAACAATATAGTGTTATTATCCTCCATAACTCTAAACTAATACCTCGTGATATCGAGAATACTTAAAAAAAAAAAAATAGTTGATATTTTGTTAATAATTTATTACGAACTTAAATTAGCAATTATTGAACAACATACATTTCTACTTAGTTTTCTAACTAATATTTATGAAAATTATGAGTAATTAATGGAAATCTGTTGTTTCTGCATTATTTCGAATAATCTATTAAAAGCAACTTAAATGCACGTTTCTATTTAGTTCAATAAATAATATTATTATTCATTTATTTTTAACATGCCCTTTGAAAACATATGTTTATGTTGAAACGAGTGAAAACACCTTACATAGATCAATGCTATGAACTCGAACCACTACAGGCCGAAGCACAACGCGTTACTGACTGACCTAAGTAGACAATTATTGAGTATTAAAAAAAAAGTAGTATTTAGATATTTTACACATACTTTTTTGAAGGTAATTTTTTTTTTACATAAAATAAATTTGTAAAATTGTTTACGCTTTTCTATGAATTAAAAAATTAAAAAAGGCGAGTCGAGGTCGAGAAAAATTACACATTATTTCTTTTCACATGAAATTTCATAGGAGTAAATATTTTGGATTTGNAGAATCTACAAAAAGGCGAGTCGAGGTCGAGAAAAATTACACATTATTTCTTTTCACATGAAATTTCATAGGAGTAAATATTTTGGATTTGTGTTTCTCACGTATGCTGGTTAGAGAATGACACATTGCTAACTAATTTTTATTGTCAATTACTTATCGCTAAACTCAAATTATTGAGTAGATGACCCAATTCTTTTTATAGCTCTCCTGGTTATTTGTCATCGACAAGGTAATAAAGGTTGTGGAAACAATACTAGAAAAAGCGTCAGTTTTGAAATATAGTTATAGGTTCGGAGTTTGTTGTTTGTATACATGACTATGATTTTATATTTTTATGACTTTTGCAGCTGTTACAATGTTAACTGCAAAAACTCACTCGAAAAATTCAGAGATTGAGTGAAGTTAAAAATAATAAATAAAAATTCGAGGTGCTACCAATTATTTATGTTTGTTCGATCCTTGGACGTTTTTTAGTGTTACCGTAAATTGTGCGAGGTGGTCCAGACTTCAAACGTCTATTACATGGTTAAACCCTCAATTTTTCGTTTCGACAGATTCCATTTGTTTGCCTTACTATATTTTATTCGTCCGTGCGTACGCTCACGATGACCCACTAAACCGTTAACGGGTCTAAACCACACGATTATTTGAATATTTAATTTTGCATTCCTATGTACACTATTATTTAATGTTTACGAGCTTGTTTAAATTAGGTAAGTAAATGCTTTTGTCATCAACGTCATCCTTAGAATATCTCATTGCGTTATTTCCCATTATTTTTCTTCCTTTTATAATCGCAGACTCAAAGAGCATTTATATTTCAAGTAAAAATATTTGTTTATCCACTTTAAATGATGATGGACATAAAAATGCGTTTGTTGAATACCTTTGTGGACAACTCTATTCACCGTGTTTGTAAATATATTATCTGATATATTATACTCTGTCGGTTGGAAATAAAATAATGGCTATATTATATGGTGTTTTATCATAAAATTCAGAAAAAATACAGTGACATTAGCAAGTATGTAGATTTACAATATGTGAGTTTAACGCAAAAATAAAATAATGAAATTACCCAGTTACGAGAAAAAAACTATTATCTATTGAAACTTTTTTGAAGGTAATACCAATGTTAGCAATACTAAATTGTTATGAACATACAACAAAAATGGTAATTACAAGCGTAACTGATAATATGCTAATTGGTTTTCCATTCCAAAAATATAATAGTAAATACTTGGAATTAAAATATTAAGCCAAGAACTTAAGGGGGTTTTCTGTAATCTATATCATGTTGATTAAACTAATTGAGCCCCTCGTAACTAAAATGATTGTGCAAGACTGTAGCTATAAAAATATTTATATAGTGCAATCAATTAAAACGGAATGAGTAAGAATTCACCTTTTTTATATTCATTCACTTTTTTTGCCCACGTTTTCTTAAATAGAACCTTAAAGTCCAATATTTCACACACTTTATAAGAATACCTTTTTTACCACCTCCCTCTTACAGACCTAAAATGTATATTGTTTTAATAATCATTAAATCTTTTATTATGTTTCCAATTAGTAAGAAATATTGTCTTCATTAATTAAATTCCAACGCAAAACTTATTCAAGTATACTTTTATTTAATTTAAAATTTTGAAAATTCTTTATTTGGATTTTAATTACACAATTTTAAATCTATATATATTTTTCAAAAACATCGGATATGCTAAAATGTATAATAATTTTTATTAACGTTAAAAGATGTTTCTTAGATTACAATAGTATATCATTTTTCTAAAATTTAGAAAGATTCAGTCTCTTGACTAAGTCGTTGTTTCAATAAAACATTAACTACTCTATGACTTGACATTTAAACTTAGATTTATTTATTCAGCAAATAAAATTAATTTTAATTTGTGGTATATTTATATTAATATAAATTTTAGCACTTATCGCTGAATAACACTAAACAACTAAACAGAGCTGAGATCGACTTTGAAAACGTTAAAATATAAATACAAATGAAAAACTCACTGTTGTAACTTTTAAATAAATACTTCATTTAGAAATATTAAAAAATAATTCATGTTTAAATTGTTTACAATTGAAATAGTTCTTTAAATAAATATTTAAAATAGTTTACCAAGTTAGAATAAAAGCATTCCATTTTATTTTAATTATTCTATTAGTTTTCCAAGACTTTATTGCGGCATAGTCATTAATATATAATTTAGTACCACTAAAAAGTATCCTATTCGTGTTAAGTTTTGAATACGCCTTTTTTTAAAATTTAAACTGATAATTATTTAAACTTTAAGTTCTTATGTGTTTTTTTTTACCACCATAATATCATACAATTTTTCTTTCAGTTTACTAACATGACTAATTAATGATTTGCAGGATTTATCAATTTTTAAGTGGTCATGTTTTATAGTATCACAGTGTAATATAACATAATATTGTGGTATCGAAACTTGGATCGTTAAAATTGCGTCGTAACGTTACGCCTTCCTTTTAAATGTATCATGCGTCTCGCATAATAACGTTTTTAAACCAGTGTAATCAAAAAGTATATAATGTTAAGTATCGGAGAAAATGTAAAGAATAAAATATTTTATGTCTTTTATAGTTTGTAAGAATTTTTTACTGTTTTTACTTCTAGCTTCACTATAGAGAAAACACTAAAAGTCATGGCACAAATATAGTTTTATTGTTAAGGATAAAAAATGAACTTTTCGTTTAGTTTTAAAAGTTATTCCTATAAAGTAAAAATTTACAAGTGACGTTAAAATATGAACCTTGTTATTAGATTGATTATAGTTTACACTCAAATGAATAATTTCTGAATCAAAGACAATAGAAATTTCATTAGAGGCAGCTCAATAGTTTTTTTAAAAAATTCTCGAAAATAATATAGCAGACGACGTCTATTATATTTAATATTGGTTTGCTTGCGGTACATTTTAAAAGATTTGTTTTTCTAAGAATTTTTAATATAATTTTTTTCATTTCAACTAGCTTACAAAATGAAAATAGAAACTCAGCCAAACGTTGCAAGTAATTTATTTTATAAATGCAGATTTATAGACAATCCCTTGGCCAATTTTTTATAAATTTATAAGGTATAGAAATACCTAAAGCAAAAACTAGTTTCATCAACAAGTAAAATTTGTTGTGACTTCATAATAGATCACTTGAAAACTACTGATGAATTTATACGATTGTTTCAAATACGTACTTTATGATCTTTTAAACGTCCTCGTTTGAAAGATTTTAGCTCGAGGACATAAAATATTTTCAATTTAAACAGTGACGCCTTACAAACTCGCTTAATTCGAGCATTGTTTAACGACAAGTAACTACTTTCAAATAAAACACTTAAGTTTGCCTTAAACTTCATGTGAAAGTATTAGTTTACTATACACTAAGGGCATGATAACGTCCCTTAGACTCTTATTCAAAATAAATTTTTTATGTTTAGTGTAATGTATAGGTCATAAATATACTACGGCATTGCATTTATAAATTGTCTATGTGCTAATAATTCAAATATACTCAATACACTTCTTTTTATGTTTTATGTTCAAAATTCATTTTTCTAGAGCGTTTTTTATTTGTCACGTTGTTTTTTTACGTTCAGAATCGCATTTTATTACTTATGTATGAACACTTTTTCGTTTCATTTGTCAGGAAAATAGTTCTGTCACATCACATATAAATTGAGAGTAAGAGTTTCAACTTTATTTTACTTAAACGTCAAGCAAATGGTGGGGCGTTGAATTTATCTTTTCATATTTTTTTTGAAAATATGAAAATTGAACATTTTATTTAAGTTTACGACAACGTAAAATCGTGTTGTTTTATAAATATTAGTTTAACAATTTTTTTAACAGAACTTGTGTGGTTGTTTAAAAGAACCATTTCTCGTGGTTGTAATACTGTTTCATGATTTTGTAGCACAAGTTGATTTTAAACCCTCGTATTCTTCGCATATCATTTGATGCAGTTCGGCATGAATCGTATTGCTTAGCTTAGTGATCATTTTTTTAGCAGTACAGCGGCTCATCATAAACAAAGCGTCGGCAATACATTCAGCCGCGATACGTTCTTCACCCAGATCGGCACAATTATTAGCTTTATCAAACTTTTCTAAAATAAATTGTTGAACGCATTTTGGATTGCAAGGGTCGGGCATGGAATCTAAGCGATACTCTAATTTGATTTTAGTCGCCAGCTTTGTTGCCTTACGTTTTTCATTTATGTTTACTTTGTACTTGGGGTCACTGACTCTAAAACAGAAAACTCTATTAAGATATTTCCATAAAATATTATGTTTTTATGACAGTATTATAAATACTACCTCGTAAGATATTTAATAAAATAATTCTAAAACGATGAAATTTAATTTAGTTAAGGAATAAAACACGTGTAAACTATGAAAAGTAAAACGAATTACTATTTATACCGATTTTGGGGTTTATAAATAACGTACTGTTTTGGTGGTGAATTGTAATCCGCCATGTTTTTCTTCTTATAAGTATGCCATATACTATATGGTATGATAATATTATTGAAAGCCAGTTTTAAAAACTGGCCAATTGAAAAAAAAAACTCAGATTAAGCGAATTTAATTAATTATTTTTCACTAAAAAAAACAAAATGTTTATGACTTACTAAACTAGATGGTATGAACTGAGCTTATTTTTTTTACATTATTATTTATTGTTATAAATTTTCTAAAGCTGTATTTACAAAAATAGAATTCTGGAAATGAATAAAGATCTTGTTATTCGGATAGCGAAAACTTAATTTTTTAAAGGGGTTGTGTATCATTCCTAGTTGTAAATATTTAATAACGGTACGAGTTTATGGTGGAAAGTGAAATTATAAAGAAAAAGAAAAAATTATGCACTCGCTATTGCTGCGTAAAATTAAATATTTTATTTTTCATTTATAATGTGAGTTATTGCAATAAAAAATAGCTTTTGAATTTAAACGAAAAACTGCGCATTCAATGTTCTTTTAGTGAAGAGAATAATAAAATATAACTTTTAGACTTTGAACCTTTTATTTAATTCAAAATCATTACTTTTACCGTGTAATATTCACAATTCGTTTTCGATATTCACAATGTTCTTAAGGAAACGATCAGATATTATCAATTTTCTTTTAAAATACTCTTATTAAGTCCAATTATATTTTAGTTCAATATTGTTTCATTGTAACTTGTTATGTAACGTTAGGTTTAATTAAATATTACCAAACAAAAATTTACCTTTTTCTATCAATGTGCCAAAGATAACCAAGAGCACCCAGTAAGACGGCAATACAACTCAAAATAGTGAAACATATGCTTGAATTTTTAGAATCAGACATGTTTAGAATTTTGTTTATATAATATGATTAAAATGTTAAAAACTAAATACGTTTAAACAAGTTTAATAATGCCATGGGGATTATAAAATAAAATCAATGTAAATTACACGGCAATGAATTCATTTTATTTCAGCCGCTCTAGAGAAACAAAAACGGCTAGAACATTTTCAGATGGACATTTATACTTCTAAAGTAGAAGGTTTTTTTTAAATAAAAAAAAGTTCAAAACTAACGGAAAACTCGCCATTTTATCGGCCTAATGGCTGTAATAATAATTGGTCTCACGAGAGCTATTCTAATGTATCGAATTCCAATGAATTACTTTGTAAGCCACCGTTTATCAACTTACAGTGTTGTATAGGAGTGGCAATGGTCCGAGAATATCGCCTTAATTTCCGCCCTAAACGGCGGGTGTCGCGTTGGAGACTTTGAAACAGTACACCGAGACGTTCTAACAGCAGAAAACGTTATTGCGGGTACAACGATTTCTTAAAAATGACCCGGAAAGTATATTTTTAAACGTGAGCGAACGTACTTTGAAAGACTTAATAATTAGTAGGGAATTAAACTTTGGTAGTGGTCCGAATGCTCCGCGTACACTAATTTTGGTACTTTGTTGTAAAATGTGATTAAAATTAGTCCGAAGTTTCTTCGCCAACCGTCTGCCGATTCTGGCCAGGCAAAACGAATAGACTATTTATAATTTAAGTTGCAAGTTTGATGGAGTAATTTCAAGGAATTGTCAGAGAACGGTTCATGAACTATACGTGCGCAAAACGTACACGGGAGAAAAACATAATGCTCCGGAAAAAAGATAGGTCAGCTTGCCGCGGGCGCACAGTCACGTTTAATTTTTATTATGAGCACCGAGGGCAATATTTTTGTTATTTGTGCTGGCTGTATAGTCGACCGATTTTCAAAAACAAAGTCTAGCCACTAAAACGCACACGGTTAATTTTACCACCGACTCCAATGCCAATTGCCAGTACACATCTATTTACTGTTTAATTCCTATTATTTGGTCCTGTTTAATAATTAACGACCTTTCGAAACACTCGATTTCGATATGACCCAACACGAAAACTACAGTTCCTTTTGTCGCCGCAGCGAATTTCACGAGAATTTATATGTACATTAATAACGTCAATGGAATTTTATAGTGCTGATTGTGATAAAAAAAACTTTACGCATTAAAAAAGATTCTGTTGGATCAAAGAACCGCAGATGATGAAAAACCACAAAGCAAACTGTATCCTGCGCTGGCATTCAATAATCGAGTTTTCAAAGCCACGTGAATGTGAACAGCTAGTGTAATTATTATTACATTGAATCAACTCTTTGAGCTTCATTGTTGTTGGTATATACAACTTCCTTCAAAATCCCTTGATAGTACATTGGGTTACGCCGAGAATCTAAAATGCACACCGGAGCCTACTCGCTCTGTAGTCTACCAGTGACTTCTTCTCAAACACTCAACTAGAGTACTAAAATGAATTTTACCTTTTACAGGTATATACAAGGTGAGTTATGAAAATACGATGAATTCAATAGCTTTTGATCCAATTATCATTTCATTGGTTTTTTTTCAATTTTTCATATCTTAACAACGGTAATAGCATATTTTTAACATTTGTCTTTGATAAGAAAGAAATGTTATTAATTTTTTATTTTTAAATAGTCATTTAGCTTTGCTATTTAACAAGTGGCATTGTTCTTACAAAAAAATTTGATAGGTCTATAACAATTTTAGGACAGTGAGGACTTACAAGTATTTTATTTCATCGACTTAGGGAGGGGGGTATGTAGCTCGGGTGGGTTCAGCCCGCACTTGTGTACGTATACTCCGTCAGCGTTCCATACAGTTCTGTGAATTAAAATGCTTTTTTTAGTGATAAATAAACTTGTTTTTAATATAGTTTAAGAAGACGATTGTTATTAACAAAAATTTCACCCAAATAATAATTATTATTTGATTTTTGAGCCAAATATAATTGGAAGAAGAAAATAAGCTTTATTAATATACATAATATGTTTTTTGTAACAATTTCTAATTTGTCAAATTACAAAAATAAAAATATCAATAAAGTATCTGCTGAATTCTCCCGTGACAATAAATAAAGACGTTCTAAAGTATTATAGAAAAATCATCTAGCATTTTCCAAAATTAATGATTGTTTCGTCAACAAAAAGCACGTGTATTCACCTAAACAAAGGAATGTATAATGAAACCGCATTAAGGTGCTTGTAACAGTAGCAGTTAGATATCAGATCAATTTACCTGCTTCAGATATTTTACGTTTGGACAGAGCTATTATCTCAATGACAATGATTGAAATAAATTGAAACATTGTGTTATTTTTCACTAAAACAGAATACTTTAAAGCTATTGTTCAATGTTCGTCAAAGTAAAAACTATTATAAACCGTATTATCATCCTTTTTTTCTAAAAAATGACGCAATTCATTATTCGCTATAATATACACAGAGGTCGTATGTTTTTTTATTAGAGTTTTCTTTAAACAGTAATAATGTAATTTTTTTTTTTGTAATACAAATTTTTTATTATCGAGAATAAGTCTAGCGATAAATTTCTAATTATTTTTAGAAATGATTGCTCCCTAAACAATACTTACTAACACATACAATTTAATGTATTCAACCTATCAATCGACGTCCATTGATAAATGAATATATTTATTAAATGTATGTTTAATATAGAAATTTACATTTTTAAATTTATTAAAAAAATTGATTATTTATATTGTTTATGAATTTAATCTTTAAAAATAAAGTTATGTTTTTTTACTTAAATTATAATGAGCTAAATTAATGATTATACATATACATGTCAAGCGCGCATTTAATGTTTTTTTTATAATTTAGCTATAATATTTAAATTAAGATAGAGTATGAGACCTATGTTAATTAAATAATGACAGTTTATATGATTTAAATAGAATTTTCATTAATTCTTTAATTGATTGTACTCAGTTATTGAATACAAGTATACGAGAAATTGATTGTATTTCTATTTATTTATTTTGTATTATTTATTGTTCTATAGTTTTCATACATTTTTAACAAGTTGATGGACAGTTAATGACATGGTATTTTACAAACACTGGTTTTATGAGATGCATGGCGTCAGAACACCTTCTTCCTTCATAAGAAAACATTGAAAATATTACTGCTATATCAGTAATGACAGTTTTAGAATAATTTAGAATATTTTTAGAATAGTCAAATTTTAATATTACTGCTATAACAGTAATATATGATTTTGTCCATCAACGTGTTAATAAAAATTAGGGTTTATGTGTTATGTATACAGATTGATTTCTTTATCATTAACTACTAAATTCTTTTAGAATAATAATAGTTTTAAATATATAGTTTTTGGTCTGTTTAGTATTGTTTATTTTTTCAATTTTTAAGTGATTAAATATTTTTTATTCCATACCTTATAAGAGTACCAATTTATTTTTTTCAATTATAAGCATATATATATTTAACTAGCTCGTTTAATAGAAAATGATCAAACTAAGAAAATGACTGGTAGATAACATCTTTGAATCAATATGTTGGAAGATATTAACTCTTTAATGTGTAGGCTGAGAGCGAGATACAATTGTGTTATTTTTATCACTACGTATTTCTCTACCGTAAAAATCCTCCCACACGGATATGAAAATATTCATAAATCCTGAAAAAATACTAGTTCAAAATATGTTATCAATCTGTGACTTTCTTAATAATTAAGAAAATTACTGCTCGATAACCATTATCATTTTTAAAACATTTTCTAACGTATAATAAGGTAGTTAAATATATATAATTCCATTTAAAAGAACACAGTTTATATTCTTATAAGAGACGATGAAATAAAATGTATTTAATCACTTTACAATCGAAAATAAAACACTACTTAATAAAAACAAAAAAATAACTTCAAAATTATAATTATTTTAATAGAAATTTAATGGTCAATAATAAATAAATTAAACCCAACACTATATATTTTTAAAAGTTGGTCTCGTCCAAACATTAATTTCATATAAATTACCACAGGAAAAAATAAATGTTGAGACCATGAACATACTTTTAACGCATTTCTTAAAATTAATTAAATGAATAAACATATGCAACCAAATGATTTTAAATTAGTGTTTCATTGCTTAAAACTATATAAAACAATTGTCTAACTGTTTTAAATAAAAAGTTCAATTAGATTTTTAAATGACTCTTTTTGATAAATTCATAAAAAATATTTTGTTAGAAAAAATGACTATACATATGAGAGAAATGGAATTAATAGAAAAATCATATAAATTTTTATTCAATCAACATTTTGTTGTAATTTTTTTAAATTAATTAAAGCATTCCTTGCACTATATTAAAATAATATATTTTATTCGTTTTTAATAATAAAAATAATCAAATATTATTTTTAATTTTAAATTTATTCATAATTTCAAAATAGCCAGTTTTAATCTTTTTCCATACAAAAATGGTTAATGAGTCATAGAAATTCTAAGAGGAGTAGCTTATTGCAATTAAAATGCTTAAATTCAATAAATACTTATTCTAAAATTTTTATTAACCCATTAATTTATTTGAAGAAAATTTCTTAAAAATTAGATATTTTTAAAAATTTAATATTAAAAAAACATTGATGGTGTTAAATAATTTTTTTTTTTTAGTAATCTTAATAAATAAAATTATGATAAAAAAATAATAATATAATAAACTTTACTTGTCTATGAAATGGATATACATAATTTTAACTTTGTTAAAGTAATTGATATAATGATTTACTCAATTTAAATAACTCAAAATAATCTATATTTTGAAATTATCTGAACTGAGAGGTTACGTCTAATGGAAATTAATGTTTATTTCTGTAAAATCCATTAACAACACTTCAATAAATAGAAAACTTGATGATAGTTTTGTGGAATATTGAGCTGACATGTTAAAGCTTTAAAAGTTAAATTTTAATAGTTTTTTCTCTTCAAATTTTTACAGATATATTAATAGAAATTTAGTATTGAACTTTTTAATATATTTCACCGATCACTTAAATAAGATTATACTCTGATTTATGGAATTTCCATTTTTTTAATTAACATTTCCTGAATTTATATTGTGTCTCGGGGGATATTGTTGGCACCTGTATAAAAGTTTTCGATCTATGAATCATTTCATTAAGATAGCAAGAACATTAAATATTTTACCATATTACTTTTTTAAAATGTTTTTCATGACCTATATCCAGCAATAGAATCTTTAATCGTTTTTTAATTATTAATCTTTATGTGATACGAAAAACTTCTTTTATTTCATGTTCTCTATAGTTAGAGTCTCTATAATTATCATATTTCTCAGATGTTTGTAATCTTTTAAAGTAAGTCATTTAAATAACTACAATTGATACATTTATATTTTAGAACAAGCTTTGTATTTTTTATTAATATTTAAACGTTACTATCGTAGAAATAATATATTTGAAAATACATTGGACACTTTTATAATAATTAATTGTTGGCTAATTTGCTACTTTTAATGTTTTTAATTATTTTGTTTACTCGTTTTTGAAAATTAAGTAGTATTTAACTATATATATATATATATATAGATATACTATAATACTATATATAGAAGATTACATAGAGATTTTATAAACAAAATTCTATCTATTTTAATGAAATAATTGAATAATTATTTGAAAAATTTATTGAATATACAAAAATCAGTTTATATATAATTAAGATTTTACTCTTATTTGTGATTGTTATATAAATATCTAATTCATAGGTAACATTACTACATTAGTATGCCTTTAAAATGTTTAGATCATATATTAATTCAAATTACACTTCAAAGGTAGTTATTTCTTAATTAGTTTTTGAATTTTCAAATTCATCAAGGTAAAATATAATAGCTCTAAAAATCGGTACGATTATAACTATTTTCATTTTATTTGTAGACATTTTATAATTTTTTCAACATAACTTCAATACACAAATATCAATGAAGTTCGGAGATTTTCCAAAACACTCAGTCACAGTCGATTTCGTACTTTTCATTTTCTCGGTGTTTATTTTAGAAATGGATTTATTATTGTAGCAAAACGATACTTTGTTTACTTAAAAAAACAATTTTGAACATTTTCTTATCACGATGTGTTAGCTTTATGAACACAATAACGTGGCCGCTGTTCGGTAATTACCAAAAGGAGTTTTATTGGTTTATCTCATGTGCGTCTATGTAAGTTCAAGTAATTATCATTGACATGTTTCCGAATTGTTAAAGTTAAAATGGTTTTAGATTATCGTGTAGTTGTAGTATACCAAACTTTTAGAATAGCGACTTATTATTAAGCTTATTAAACAGGTTTGGCATTTTAGTTACGGTGCTATTATTGAACTCCTCTAGATGTTCTTTTTTTCAAGTCAATTTACTTGTTCATACGTGATTGGGATTTATTTAGCTTCAGTGCAAAAAAAATAAATAGTAAAGATATAGGAAAAGGTGGATAGAAAAAATGTATATTTCAATCTCTTAGATAATATAGATTTAATTATTTCCAGTGTATCGTAAAATTATTTCTAAAATACATTTAATGTCGAAAATATCTTGTTCTATTTGCAGTGCAATCAGCATATGAATTGTCTGTATGATAGTAATTTCTATAGTATTATAAGAAATAATGTTCATTGAGACAAAATATTAAAGAAAAACATTTTAGATTATAAAAATTACTTCAAACTACAGTTTACATTAATTAATGGTAAGAATTATAGATAACACAAATATATTTCTGCTACCTTTAAACAATTTCCACATTAACTTTAATGAATAGTATAAAATGTTTGAGATGAAATAATATCACGTTAGAAAGAACCTTTGGTAGTTACCTTATTTCGAAGAAAAGTGTTTGTTTTGCTTTGTCTCTTATTCCAAAGGAAATGAAAATAGTTTAAAGGCACAGCTCTAAAACGATCAAATATACACGTGGATATAGAATTGAAATGTGTAAGTTTGAGGAAGGTTTTTCGTAGAAATATATAGAAAATCAACAATGATTTTTGACATTCAATCAATTTGATAGTATTCTCCATTTCCGTAAAATAGAATAACTTCCATACGCCTTTGAACTATATTGGTTCAATTGTAAAGTATATATCTTATATATCTACACGTTTTATGGATTCACTTCCTCACAATAAGAAAAGTGGCCCACCTAAGAATTAAACAGACCTTTATTAGACCCAACTGTTACCGCTGTTGTCTGACTGTTGTCGTTATTATATTGCTACCGGCGTCACTGCTGTTGTGCAAACATAATAAAATTTGCATATACTTGTTATAATAACTATAGGTGGAAAACGACCCTTTTGTGACAAAGTCGACCCTAGTTTGTGTTCGCAGACGTTTTAAAGGGAACAATGTCTGAATGTGGGGTTTTCTACTAAAACAGGGTATGCATGGAAAAAGAAATAACGCCCACGCATATGTGTTCCCCTATGGTTTATTGGATGAAAAGTTCAATTTTGTTCTTTAATAATAAATCAATTGATTCTATGTACATGATGGACTGTCAAATGTTATGAGTTTTAACGAAATGATGGCAAACGCGATTAACTACATGAAGCTTGACGTTTTAAGTATGCAAAACCATAGTTGTTATTAAGACTGTCATATGGTATAAAACCGTAGGTACAAAACACGGTCTACAAAAAATATCAAATAATGAATATTGTTTAGAGCTGTTTTGATTGAAATACTGATAAAAATATACTTAAAATAATTGTACTTGAAAACATCAAACACAATGGTAGTTTGCTTATAATAGGAGATTTAAAAAAAAACAAAATTACTGGAGAGATTGATGGCCACAATTTAGTTGTTCAATTTGTCACTCAAATAGCAAACGAGACCGTCTGTGTCCGAGTTTCGATCTGGAAGCATTATATTTGAAATACTAAAATGTTAAAAACTCACCCTTACTGTCTCTCATTTAAAAATAAATACGATAAAAATAAAGAAAACTGTTTAAAATTATGAAACACTTTACACAAAAATACATTATATTTATTGGAAAATGTTTGATATTATTATTAAGTTTTATTAGGTTCCATGAAACTACGCAAAACAATTATTTTACTTATAATGCACTCATATTAGATGAATATAATAGAGGATTATTACTATACAAGTTTAGATGATAAAACAGATCAAATTAATGTAATAGAAAATGATAATATGGAAGAAAATTTATTACAGCGATAAAAATAAATTAACCAAATGACCATTTTTGAAAAAAGAATAAGATTTAATGCCATGAAAATATCAGAATATGAAATGATCAGAAAATCTAAAGGGATAAAAATATTTATGTTGGGAGTATGTAGTTATTTTAATGATGGGAAGCGAAGAAAGGCAAATGATAATAAATCTATATTATAATTATTTTTGATAAGCTTTTAGCGTAATCAAATAGCGCAAAGTTCAGTAATGATGTTTTATGAGTAATTAATTATCATTAGCCGTCAAATAATTCTCTCAATACTTTAGTTATTTTTTTTGACATTTGTATTCTGGTTATGAATGTTAAGTTATAATTATCCTCATTTGTTTTTATTATTATTATTTTTCTGTTTTTTTTCCTAAAATTGTAAGTATTTATTTAAAGTTAGAAAATAAAAAAAGTTTGTCGAGTGATGTGGAATGGTTCGTAAAAAACAAATCACGTGCTTGAATTTTATTATCATACAAGTATTTCTATAATTACTTAAAAAAAAAATTATAATGTAAGTATAATGGAGTTTTGCGAATTTTTCACGTTTATTCGAATCTAAGTACAAAAAACGAACGCATAGTTGAAATACGAACAATTTTTATTATTATTTGATTCATAAGATAGTTTATAACAAATAGATGATACGGTTTGTATTAAATAGGAAGTTATGTCATTTTACAGGAAATGTAAAAATTGAATGGTTACAAGAGTAGTAAAATAAATGTATGATCCCAACCTACCTGTTTTAACGCCATATTTAAATCTTAGAACGAGAGGTCACAATGTCTAGCCAGATGGTAATTGAATCATTTTCCAATTACCGTACTCACCCCAAATCTATTTCATCTACCCCGAAGTCGTAACATGATGACTGCCACGCCTACTTATGGGAACTCGTTGAACATATACCGTTTGATGGTGACGCCCACCTAATTACAATTTTTTCCAATCGCAATATGTAACTTGAGGGAGGATGGGGAAGAGGAGTTCAAAATATTACTTTATTACAATATTGTTTTAAGATAGTATTTTACTATATTTTTTACTCTTTGCGTCAATAGAGAAGGTTCTCTTGAGTTATAGTTCGCTCGTGGGCGTTGTTCTATTGCCAATATGCTTCTTTATATATTTTTTTTGCAGAAAGAAAGCTCATTCAGTATTAACGAAATTGCGCATAAACCATAAAAAATACGAATAGTACAATGGACATTTCAATATTGAATGAGCTTATATGATGTGAGCGACAACCAAACCGTAATGGCCGAAACTGCCTTTTGTGGTGGTTTGTGGTCATTTTAAAGGGTATGAATGTAATGTATAACAAAAAATAAAATAAAAAGAGCAACCTTTTTCTTCGTTTTTTCGCACTGAAAACTCTTCACATTATGTTTGTTAGGCACGTTATAGTCTAATAGGTACGGCGAAATAAGCCGTCTACTATATCGATTCACATAGGAATAATCTATAAATATTTCATTATTATGTCATCGCGTTATTCTTAAATTATTTGCAGCTAAGTTGCACGACAGGAAACTCTTTAAACACTACCGGGGGCAGGTACCTATATTAGAGAATAGGTACTTATCGTAAAACAAATATATCGTGACAACAGTTACTTTAAGAAAATTGTTTTAATGGCATACAAACTGTCTTTTGATTCGTTTAGAGGTGTAATTGGTATGAAGAACTTTGATCTTAGTATGGCTTAACAAAATATTATGGATCACTTAGCTATGAGTTATTAACCAACTTGTTATAGTACATTTACATTTTTTAGTTATTATAGTCATATTTTGTTCAACCTTGTTGTACTGTCAACATTTTAGGCAAATCATTGATTATAATAACTATAGTTGGCTATTGACTATATTGAAATAATAAAAAAATTTTCATTTAGGATTTTAAAGTAACGCATTTTGTACATTCTAATATTTAAATATTCTGAACAATAAATATTACACCTGAAATAAAATTTTTATACAAATAATTTGAGTAGATCTGTTAAGAAAATCCAAGCTTAATTGACGTGGAATATGTTACTTATTTTGAATTGACTTAACACCATTTTTCACAGACTTCGAGAAATTGTTGTTATAATTCTGTTTAAAATTATTTCACGAAATCAAAGTATTATAAGTTTAATGTCAATAATAATATATTAACTTGAGTTATTTTTTAGGACACAGATATGATACATCAAATATTGAAAGTAGTCGTTTTCTTGTTGCTTGTTTACCAAAACGACAGTTATGTCACCCATAGAAGAGTTAAGAATCAAAAGCAAGGAATTAGAAGTTACCCTGACGAGATAAGTAAAGATATAAACGTGTGTGTTTTAGAACAAAAGAGAACTCTTAATCTGTTTTGTTATTGTGATGAGCCTGCTCCTCAAACGGCCACGTCTGCCGACTGTTGGACATTCAATGACGGTGAACCACGGGAATCATCTATTTGGAGAGAATTCAAATCTCAGTCAAACTTAACAAAACTCACGTTCAATGTCCGCAGTACCTCTATTCAAACTTTGCCATTTGTACCCACAGAAGCCTTAGCCCAATTACCAGAATTGAGAACTCTGGAAATCGTCTACGCTCATATCAAAACAGTACACTCTCATGCGTTCGCTAATTTGTCTCGTTTACAAGACTTAGCTCTTGGGCGAAATCAAATTGAACATCTTTCCAGAGAATCGATAGCTTATTTAGAAGATCTGCGTGTGGTTACGCTTGGTGACAATTTCATTGATGGAATAAGTAATGATGTGTTTGCAGGTCTACCGATGCTAAGAAAGTTGTTTATGGAGAAGAACAACATTAGTTACATAGCTGAGGGTGCATTCGAGTCATTGCGAAAATTAGAAGAGTTAGATTTGTCTGAAAATCATTTGACTGGCCCTTTATCTAGATATGTATTTTTGGGATTGGTATCGTTAAAAAGGCTGGACATGCGAACTAACCGCATAGAACGAATAGGACCTGAGGCTTTTGCAGAGTTGGTCAACTTGGAAGAGCTTGTATTGGAAGATAATTCTATAAGGTCTATTGATGGCAGTGGATATCTTGGGTTGCCAAACTTACAAAGATTGTCTTTATCTTCTAACCGTCTGAGAATGCTTGACGACCGTACATTTGTTCACTTAGAAAAACTCAGATTCCTCGACATTAGATACAACAACTTACAATCTCTCACTTATGCTACACTTGAACCACTCGTGAATAAAATGCGGAACTTGTCAGTAGTCATCCACATGCAAGGTAAGTTATTTTTTGTTGGGATATTAGGAGTAGATTTATGTTTTTTATAAAATCAAATGTTTTAATTGTTATAATAGTTTTGAACGATGTATAGACAATTCAAATATCTGTGTTCTTGTGCATTAAGCTAATTACATGATTCTAATTTTACTACACAAACAATTAATCAAGATAAACATTTTAATACGAATAGATTTAATTATTAAATATGTAATATGACTTATAATATTTCATGGCCCGGTTAATTTTAAGTAAAAAGAAAAACGCGAAATAAAAATTAATAATTTACCATTTTAAATACGCCCTCTCGAGAAAAATATCTGATTTAACTTAAAGAAACTAATTTTATACCTCAAAAAACTTTAATTTTTAATTGTCTTTAGTTTCCGGGATCGTTATATGCTACAACTTTTAATTAACAAACATTATTTGATACCAAGTTATTAACTAGTATTGATTTAAATAAATTATGAACGAATATATTTATTTATAAATAAAAAGCAATTAATATTGTCATTAGTAAAACTACATTAATTGACTCGATAATAATTATAAAATCTTAAGTAAATAATTTGCTTCAACAACATTTACTCTAACGCATTATTAGTATAAATTATTGCTATTTTAATAGAAAAATTTGCTAATGAAATAGTAATAGTTTAGATTAATTAAACTTATTCAACTAACTAATAATAATTTAATGTTTCAAATATTTATTTTTATTTTATGCTATTTTTAAATCTGCTATGTTATAAACAAGGTTTATACAACATAAAATCGTTATATTATATGTTGTATAAACTTATCAAATTTTATTTTCACTAAGAAATTAATTTAGTATAAAACGGTATTTTTCTATTGAGCTAATAAATATACCATAAATTAATAAATTTTATTTTCGAAAAGTCAATATATTGCAAAAAATGAAAAAAATAGTTTATATTTTAAAAATGTTATCATTTTGAAAGTACTTCAAAAATTATTTATGGTAATCACAAGCACTAAAAAAAGTAATCCCACTACTTTTTATAATCAAATAATGAAATAAAATATTGTCGTACATAATATGTATACAATAATAGTTAAGAATGTTTTTTTTTTAATTCTTATAATATGAAACTCGTATTCAGAAACTAAAATCTGAAAAATTTAAGGTAAAAATATAGTTAATAACTAGTAAATTAGAGTATAAATTTCTTCTAGATTGAAAGGTTTTTTAAAACTTGTGGATTTATTTGTGTCATATGTTATAATATGGGGGCGTGGTGTGGCGTGGTGGTCACACTAGTTGTTGACAAAACTCTAGTGTTAAGCCGCGCTTACCGCCGTAGGTGAACGGATGGGTGACCATACGTGCGCTTCTACGGTGGCGAAAAAGCACCATGTTCCCAGTGCAGAAGGCAACGGGAAACTACTGCATTTAAATTTCCCCAGGATATACCAATCCAATTGGTATTAACCAACCTAACGGTTGAAAACAAAAAAAAAAAAAAATGTTATAATATTGTGTTAACAGTAATAACCATAATAAGTTTATAGTTCAATTATTATATGAACTATAAAATACAACTAAAAACAGTTGTATTAGCTGTTTTTTAAATTAAATCAAACTTCAAAATAATTATCTAAAAAAAAGGAATAACTATTCATAGATTTAAGTTAGTTATTTTAAATTTACAATAAATATTATTGTATTATTTTATAAGTATTGAAGAAATTAAAGTTAGAAACATATCATTAGTTTATTATTACGAGTATAAAATGAGGGTAGATAGTTTATGAATGACAGTTTTAATAATAATGAATGTAAAACGTGTTAAAATTATTTATAATCTAGTGGAAAAGGTTTTTTTCATTAGTTAGCCTTAAAATTTCTCTAACAAATCTTTACACAGTGAGTAAAGTCATAAGAGAACGGAAAAAAGTATATTAAAAAATCTCGTGTTATTTAAATTCCAAGCGATTCTCTAGGGTTTTTTGTGACTTTCTTTAAGTATGTTTGCTTAGTCTTGTAGATGGGGTGAAATAGTTTTCAAGTAAAAAAAATTATTAAATTATTCGTTTGTGACATAATCTTAAGGGAAACTATTTTTGTAAATTTTGTAATACGAATATGTTTTAAAAGACTTGAATTGATAAAATATGTATTTATATTTTTTAATTTCAAATTCACTTTTAATTAAGGATAATATATTTTGAAATGTTCGTTCAGTTCGACCTAACTACACTACACGGTCAGATTCATTAGTTATCACATATCCAACCCCTCTTTAGACAGTATTTAAATGTATGTGAATGACAGCGGACATTTTGGAACAACAAATGAACACTCTGATTAGGTGCTGCCCTTTTCACGAACAAAAACATCGCAGTATTTACCTTTTCACTCTCCAATACTTTTTATGATTGCACAATTTCAACGCCTTATCCCTAAGTCAAGTATTATATTATTGTGAGTAGGTAAATCTACTGTAATCAATGATCACACTTTATTATGTTGTCGTCACACTTAACATTAATTCGAATTTTAATCGATACTCTTTTTTTTTAACTCATTAGGACCTAAAAAAAGATGAAATATCATTTAATGTGACTTATTTACTCTATTCTATATTACTATATTTTACTTAATAATTAGTTATGTAATTATGTACTATTTACTATTCTATTATTGTATTCTTTTTTTTTCAACCTTGTAACTACATTATTTCATACAAATTTGTTCGAAGAAATCGTTTTATGTAAAATATAACAAGTTCTACGTTATAAGTACAATAAACTGTTGAAAGAGGATTTTTATACGAATACGTAGGATAAATAGTATACAATGGAAGACTCACTATGACAGACTATTCTGCTGTGTATCAATTTTAATCTACTTATGTTATTCATGTAACTCCACTTGAATAACTCTATTGTGATTTTAAGACCAACTTACAACTAAAATTCTTTAAAGATTTTGATGTATAGTTGTTTGTTTTACACGTGAACGACATAGATACATTAATTCAAATTAAGAATGTTAGAAAAGTATGACGTCAGATAAATTAGCTTTAAACAATTTAAAATTTTAAGTCTTAATTACTTTTACTTTTAATTTTTTCCTACATGATTACTATTTGTATAATAAATTTGATAACATATGTTACATAATGTTGATTAATTCAACAAAATACAATTATATTGATCTTCTTCTTTATTACTAAACTTCCTACAATTAATTATAAATTGTTTTAACAATGCATATTGTCTTGGATTCTACATAGATTACTGATTTCGCCAATTTTTAGATACCAGCATTTTTAAGGAAGTAATTTTTTTCTATAATAAAAATTGATTACATGTGGCTAATATTTTTGTAAATTAAAACTATATTAAAAATATTATTAATTAAAAACTAGTAAATATTTAAAATATTAAACTCAAAAAACCACCAAAAATTATTAAAAATTCACGGATAAATATTTCGGGAATAATGTTATAATTTTTAACGCTAATCACTTACTGGTTTGGAATTTTTTCTATTATAATAAATTAAAATGATTTTTAAAATATCAACGTACCTGTCTTTTATACTGAGCCAGTTTTTTTATTATTTATTTATCATTTTACAGGTAAATACACAGCTTTGTAATGCAAGAAAAAAAATAATAATAACAAAAACATCAATTTTCAAATAATTCTGTATTAACATTTATATTTTTAGAATAAAATAATATAATTCTCCATTACTAAACATAATAAAATATTACACTTCATAAATAAATTAAACTTTAATGTAGCTGAAAAGAATATAAAAGTATATATATATTTTGTGTTTATCATCTATTTTCGCTAATATTTAAATTGATGAATAATAAATTACATTGATTTTATTCGGTTGTATAAAAAGTTCTAATACATAGGAAACTAATATTAATTTATTTTATATCGTAATTCAAGTGATTTCTTTATAAAATATGTTAAAAATTTTCATTTTTCGAATTTAACATTTCAAAAAAGTAAAAATTTAAGATAAATAAATTACGTTTTAATAATTGGTATAGAAAATTAAATTGACAAATAAATGCGTACAATCTAAACACTACAATATAATATAAGGTATAACATTTATTTTATATCCTGTAATGATACCAAATATTATTAATATTATTTTCAAAAATGTACTTTATATTTATTACACACACATCCCAACATGTATTTGACAAAATAATGATTTTTATAAAAAATTGTAAATATCAAGTTAGTTGTAAGAAAAAATTATTGCCGAAGGTAGATTTTAGGGGAAATTTTAGAAAATGGAAACCTATTATTAATTTTTTGCTATTAAATGGAGGAGCGGAGTTATGTTTAGTGATGTTATATTTTCACCATGACGCACAGAAAAAGAATTTTTTATATTGCGAACTATACTTGCCTATAATTAAAAATTATAATAACTGAAATTATTATTCCCCTTTGGGTGGTGGAAAGAATACACCCACGGCAGTCCATGCCCGTCGTAAAAGTCGACCAAAATGGACCTAACAATGGGCAGCAACATTGTTAGTATCAAGTATAGATTTATCTATACTTGAATAGCATTCCTGATTAATAAGAGATGTCATTGCGATGCAGAAGGCAACGGGAAACCACTGCATTAATTTTCCCAAACATCAAGGAATGAAGGTTATGAAATGATAAGACAAGCTGACTGTAGTCGATACATAGACATGAAAAGACTGGCTTTTACAGAAAATAATGGAGATCCAGATTTGCAACGACAAGGCAAGGCCTTTAGTAGAGAAGAAAGATAACTGAAAAAGTAATAATACAATACGGGTTATTGATCTGTCAAAATTTTATTTGTACAGTTTTCCATTTGATATTAAAATACAATTGTATATTATAGAAGCCGGCTAAAGACCTTAGACGTCAAAATCTTAATAAATTAAAAGAAATAATTCTGATTATTCATCTGTCAAAATTTTATTTAGACCATTTTCCGCTTTATATTATAAATATAATAATAGGTTATTATTGAAAGTTACCCCTAAAATATACTCTTAGAAATAACTTTTTCTTACAATTAACTCGAGATTTACAATTTTTATGAAAAAATTATCGTTGACAAAAAAACGGGTATACTTAATAAATCACTCTGTATATGAAAAATAAACAATGTTATTGTAGTCTAAACTATTTTAATCAAAGTTAGGGACTGAGATAATTTTAGTTTTTGACAATATTTTTATATTATGTAAATTTATTTAATTATATTTTGATTTTTATTAAATAAATGTTGACAAAATGATTACAGAAACCAAAAATTTTGTGAAACCACATTTGAATCTTTAAATGAACATAAAATATGACTTTAAAATATTTTAAGATTAGCTAAAGTTTTTAAAGCGATCTCATAATACTTTCGGCTTCTACAATTATTAACCATATAAATTCTTGAAAAAAATTCGATATATATTAACTAACTTTTTGTAAAATTTTCGTAAAACCGAAATCACTCCGGTCCCGAGCTCTGATACTAATGTTTGCAATATAAAACTATACACCTGTTACACTGCAAAAGTATTAAAAGAAATGACAATACCGTCCAGTTGGCACAGGTGAATAAATCAATACTGAAGAGTTTAAAGGTATAGGTAAGTTTTTTGAACAGGCCATAACTAAACGTTTTCTGCTGAGGTAATTAAAGTATAAAAGGGAAAAAATTAATTCCGCTATGTCAGTTTTATTGTGTTGAAAACAACCCGGAATCTAAACCATCTGCTGTTGTTCCCGAATGTAAGTGGCATTACAAGAGGTGGCAAGGATGGTAGACGTCGAAAGGAATTTATCTTCAGTACTGGAACTTATGATGGGATTTCAAAAGAGTGGGGATTAATAATCCTGTCACTTTTAACAAAACTGTTGCGGTGGGGTGGTCAATGAGGAAGGAATGAGTTAAAAGGAGAAACTGGTGTACCGTAAAAGAGCCTTTGCCCGACAGACGGTCGGTTTCCAATATTATATATTTGTGTTAAAATTCCCGAAGACCTATAGATGTTACACTTATCATTTTCTTTTTTTTTTCGTTGTCTCCGAGTTCGCATAATGTAACCGATTCAAAGTTTTGACCTTTTTGCTTGCAGTCACACATAATGTATTAAAATAACTGTCTACTACTGAGATTTACACTGGAAGAAATTCTTGTAATTTTCATTCGGCCTTTGCGCCGCCAATGCTACCTTAGGTTATAGAATGCGTTTAAATGTACGTGACTGGGCTTTTACGACTTATGAAATTCACTGAGTCATCTATTATTAATTTTCTAGTACATTACATATGAATGCATTGATTTAAATGTTTATTGTACAAAGAAGAAGAATAACTTGAATCGATATATTTTAAACAAATTGTAATAATTAATCATCTGATTTTGATACTACTTTAAAACATTAAAAATGAAGCAAGTGCTTAAGAGGTATTCTGATTTTTAATGAGCTTCTGAACTAATAATAAACATTCATAATAGAGTTTTATTATTTTAGTAGCAAATGTTAACTATAAAAATAATTATATAAGTTTGTTTAGGTTTATTTCGTGATCCTACTTCATTTCTAAAAACACCGCTTAAATTTAAAAAAAATCAAATTAAGAATATTTTTACTTGATTTATGGATATTGACGTTCAAAAATAATTTTCATTGAAACTTTTAAGAACTTTATTTTATTAAATATAATATCTTCATCAGTCTCATTAAAATATATCAAATTAAATTTATTATATATTTTTTGAAGAACATTTCTTTTTCATCTTAGCAGATTTATATTTAAACCTTATTAATTTAAGTATCAAGTCGATATTAAATTATAGTGTTTTTTCATTGAGTTTACTTTAAAAAAAATCATACGATTGGCATCAATAAATCGTATGATCGTATAAATCGTATATAAATCGTTGATTCAATAAATAAATTGAATTAATTTGTATACTTCTAGTTTAATATTTCAGTATAAATAACTCAGTTATTTATATAAGTTACTTAATCGTAAATAAAAGTATTTACTTACTTTTCAATAAATCATTTTGTTTATTTAATTATAAATAAATAATAATATTCGTAAATAATATGAAAATTTAAAATCGCTATAAGTGAGCGTGATTTTATAAAAAATCACATGAAAAATTGTTAAGAATAGTAACAAATAGGATTACTAATCTATTATATAAATATTTCATTTATAAATGGAGTATAAACATATACATCGATTTTGAAAAATAATTAGACGGTATGTTTAAATTACTTGTAATAATGCATACAGATTTTATCATTTTTAATTTTATGAAATAATTCAACACTTGAATAATAATTTTATTAGATTGCTTAATTTTGACAATCACAAGAATCTGATAATAATGATAGAGACTATAGTCATAAGGAATAGTTGAGTAACACCGAGCCCTCAAGAAATTGAACTCTCCTCTTAATTTTTGTATCTATAAAGACAAAAATTTAGTAAGTAGTTGAAAATTTCAATGGCTACTTATACAAAATGGCAAAATATTGAAAAAGTTAAACAGAAAATATTTATTAAAAAATTACAAAAAAATGGGTAATTACTGTATAGTCAATCTAGTCTGATAAAACCGTGTTCAAATTAATTCGGTAAAATTCAGTAAGTATTTATATAACAGAAATAAAAATACAATTTTGTGCTAACACAAACTATTACGTGAAAATAAAGAGCTTAGGACTGCTTTCTATTTCTAAAAATATAAGAAGAAAATAAAATTACTATTAAAGTTAGTTTAAATTTTTTAAGTTATTTTTCTCCGTTTTTGTGAATGTCAGAAAATTTTTACCACTTACCTGTCAGCTTTTTAAAATTTCGTTCACATTTATGAATAATGTTCTGTAATGACATCGTTTTATGACTTACGGTCTGCAACATTCATCAGACTCATCTAAAGACATTTCTGAGGTATAAAAAAATTTCAATCTTTTTACTTTTGACCGTCCCGTAACCTTTTTTGTTTTAAGTTCGTATACATGTTTTCAAGGGGTAGTCTGTGTTTGGGAATTATTATTCTGCCAAAAGTTGATTACTAATATAGATAATATAATATAATATAGATTATTTATTAAGATTTATTTTATGCATAATGATTTATGTCACAATTTCAATGAATTTATATGTGCAATCATTATTTAAATTTCCATATATTATACATATTGTAATCATTGTAACTACCATAAATTATAAATAAATATTTTTCTGGATGTATTTTCAAGTAATTATTACTTTTCTGAATATAATTTCTATGAAAATATTTTAATGTCAGAACTATCAAAATGTATTCAATAAAAATAACTTTCTGTTATTATAAATAAAAACTGTAATAATTATTTTATTGTATCTCTATTATACATTTGGTATAGTTATTAAGCTCTTTACTTCTGTAATTGATTATCACTTTGCTTTCGAAATACTTGTCGAGGCCGACGTAGTCGAGACCCCCAAAAAATCATTGTGCTACAAATAGGCTATTAGATCTATTGAAAAGACCCAGCTTGTTATTATTCAATTCTGATGGTACAAATAAAAAAAAATGATTTTTGTTTTATATAAGAATTTACATTTTTTTATTTGGGTGGATTACACATAGAAACAAAATAAAAGTAAAAATTTATTTTTGTGTCTAATGAATTATATGAGCTTGTAATTTTAACTTTTTAATTAACTTCATTTTTAAATGCACGTGGAAACTGATTTCGGCGTGTGACATGTGATTATCAATTATCAAAACGTTTCAGAATAACACTCAAGATTACGAAATATAGTTTTACCAAAATTAATATGTTTATCAACTGCTGTAACTTAAATGTAATTATGATTGCAAATTTTGCATCTTACATATATTTATTATTATTCTTATTCATTTAAACTCATGTACTATATACGTTTATTCTATAAGTATGTCAGAATTCTATACTTATGGTATGTATAATCTGTTTAAAGTGCTTAGAAATACAAAAGGAATTGAGTTAACTGATGACGTTTAGTCTTTGGGTTTTGTACGTTGCCGACGGGTACACAAAGATAATTTAATATTTTAATGGAAAACTTTGAGCACGATATTCTACAACAATAATTGTCAGTTGAGTTTCTTCAAAAGCGTATAAGATGATACTTTATTAAAATAAGGACAAATAGAATTTAATTGAGTCAAAGATAAATAACCAAATTTGTGTATTATGAAAGATTGCTACATAAAAGTTCATTTTGAATAGTCGTTAATTTTTTATAAACATTTTTTGGATTAAAAATAAATCTACATATAATTTTAAGTCTTATTTGGTCAGTATTTACTGACCAAAATAAAACAAAAATATCTAGATCCTCTAATTTATTTTTTAAATTTTAATTTAGGTGTGTTTTGGATATGTTTCATTTAAAATATAAGCTCTTACTTTGTAACGATTTGTTCGACATAGTCACAATAAGTTAAAAAAATAATATTGTTAACTTTTTTCATGCTAGATAAAAATCTTTATAATATTGGTGCATACTATACCTTTATTATAACATGTAAAATACTTACGAGTAAACGCAAAAAGTAAATTTCTAAAAGAATTACAGTTTATTTATAAATGAATAAGTATATTATATTTTTATGATTATCTTTTGTACATAATTCAAAAAATAATAACAAACTATATTGATGATGAAATAATAAATTATTAAATAATCAACAACATTTCTTTTTGTACAAAAAAAAAACATTAATATTTTCACTTTTATTTGTTATACATTTGGCGCAACAAAAATATTAATCAATACACGAATAATATTAAATAAATTAAATATTTCATTTAATAACTAATTTTTTTCCCAAAAATATGTTTACGATTTAAATAGTTTATTTATTTTTATAGTCAGATTTCCCTCGACAACGTAGCTAGCTTTTTTGTCATTAATATTACTTGAACTATTCATTGAAATTTTACAAAGTTTATTAAAACTAAATTTTTAAAAACTGACAACGAAACAGTTTTTAGTAGTTTTCATTTAATTAGCTACGAGCTCTTCTCGAGAAAACAACTTTAAAATTCCTTTTTATTTAATTGTTTAGAGTGAATTTCTCAAAAAACAGTTAGCAATGAATGGTTAACATTTATTATCGGTTGCCAGGGTCGAATAAACGATGAAACAGACACGACACGGACGTTTTGTTTTAATTTTCGGTATCATGTTAAACCGGACTGGGAATCATAATTGGAGAATAGCCGGAAACGATCATGTCTAAAGGGCGTACTGTGGTTAAGCCACTAGTGCTCAATTCTCGACGGTAGCCGAGATAAGAAACAGACGCCTTTGTTTGAATTTGTGTACTTGCTGAAGGTTCCCGTCGATAAAGCATAATAGCTGGGACAGGATATCGTAGAAGGGTTTAGTGTATAAATGTCTGTATGTGTGGTCCGTTTGTAAAAGACGGCGAGCAAGTAAAACTCATGAAATATAGTCGCTGTCATCGTTTATGTCGGTGAATGCTGCCGTTCTGGACGAAAGATCATACTATTTTGTTTTTATTGTCTAGTATTTGATGATTTATCAGCGTGATTTGTTCTAATTTAATGTTATTAGTTTTTTTGAATCAGTATTTGCTTTGTTTTTTCTTCGAAAGCATCATAAGATTGAATTTTTATTCCTCTAGATATTTCCATTCTCCAAAAATAAGTAATTATTTATTTTTAATATGATAAAAGTAATTTTCTAAGTAACGTAAAATGGAGTTTTATAAAAAATTTCAATATTTCTGAAAGAAACGTCAATATTAAGCGAATCGTGTATTATTTACACGAGGAAGTAAGTTTTTAGTGTCAAAATGAACTTAACACCAAATAGCCTGTGACTGCGAACAATAACAGCCTATTCACATGAGCCGTGACCGTGTTAAACAAGTCGGTTATGTGATATTTATGATGAATTCCAAAAATAGTGTAAATCATTCATGGTTTACGAGTTGAACATTATGGCCATTTCTCATAGGCTCGAGTTTGTACGTCGTTTTTACACATTTTCTACATTGATCCATCATGACTACAAGTAGAACGGATGTTAACCACTATGCATTTGACTGGAAATATATGTCCAAGCGCAAAAATCATGCCAATTTTTTATGCGAAGTAAATATAACGTTCAATGTGGTCACCCAAATTGTATAATGAATGCATTCAATATATGTACGCAGAAAGAAATTCCATAAAATGTCCGTGCAGCACAATACACCGTTCCTTAGTATTGCCATTGAATAGTTTGAGATTTATCTATGGATGAGTGCGCACCAATTTGATAATGTAATTCAATACGTTTTTCTTATATGAAAGGAAGCTGTCATTAGGATGTTTGCCAGTTCATAGAATCATAGTCTATTTCATGGCGAATTTCTATAAAGAAATTGCAGCTAGAACAGTACCACCTAATTAGTTCCAATTAAAGAACTATATTAGTTTTGTAAAAAAAACATGTTCATAATCAGTTTAATGACGGTCATTCGAGGATACAATAGATACATTTATTTAAAAAAAAATATGTCTAATTTATAAATTATTATGTATAAATGTGTTATATATTATTAATTTGTCTCTTCTTCTACAATAAAATTAAGTATAATGTAAAACATCCAATGAGTTTAGTACTGCTTGAAGAGAGTACCAATACAAGTGCAAAAGGGGTGTCGCACGGGGCACATATATTTGCATATAAAAGGCTTGTATCCCATAAAATTTGACCGCTACGGCCGATTGCGTGAACCTGTCTGTTTGTACTTAAAGGAACAGCTGTACTAATTTTAACATAAAAAAACTATACCTTTGATCGGCCTACATGTAAGAACTATCCAATAAACTCGCTTAAGCTTTTTAATTGAATGTTTACATTAGTGATGTTTACAAGAGACCTACGAGCGATGTAATAATATGTAATATTTTCATTACATTATTTATTTTATATGATATCCTTCAGATATTATATAAACTCTCGCATCGCCGCACACGAGTTAAGCTACAAAGGCATTTTGGTTGATTTGGGATCGAATATTAAACAAATATACCATGTGTATAGTACACGAGTGAGATGTAGCATTTTTTCACAGGGATGAAAGTATAAGGTCTATATTTTAGATTACTTTCAAATCAATTACTGTGAAATAGATTAACCTATTCTATAATATTCTTTTACTTCTATTCTACTGTAAAAACAAATAATTACAAAATCGTTTAGTATCTCATGTCTTTTTTAAGTTTCAAAGGATGATAAAATAATGCTACAAATTTTTATGCGACACAAGTTTACAGTTTTGAAAGTATTTTAAGTGTTCTCCATTATATGTTATTTAATAACAAATTTTATTTTTATTGAAAGTGATGATAGGGAAATAATGATTGATGGCTTCTTTTGATACTAATTATCAACTTTATATATCTACATATTTGTTTTTAAGGTAATTTTTTTTACCATGAACCATTTATTTAATAAAAAATATTGATAACTTTTTTTTTGTTTTCTTTTAGTCACATACTATTTTAATTTATCAATCATGAAATATTTTTTATGTTTATTTCTAATACCTTATAAGAGTATTGGCAACATTTATAATTCATTAGATTATTTATTATAGAACGATCTAATTAAGAAAATAACAAATCGAAAACAATTTTTGTACCAGAAATTTAGAAGTTATTAACAAGACTCATAACTTCTAGAATTTGCTTCTTTTTTTTTAAAGCTACTGGGGATATCTACTTAAGAAATAAATTTGTTTTAAAAAACCAATAAGATAAATATGAATTAAGATTAATTGCTATTTTAGATTAAAGATTTTATTTGAAAATATACACGAGAAGAAAATTGTAACCTGTGACACAGCTTGATTGACTACATTATAATGAACCCAGAAGATTAAGAGTATTTAATAATATTTACTTTTGTTACATTCAAAATGGAAAAATAAATTAGACACTAATGTGTGAAAGAACAATATTTTAGTATAAATAAATTACAAATAGCCATTGATCAAAATGCGTCAGATATATGAATATTATACTAAAAAAAATTAAACGGTAGCACAGTGGGGTCGCGGCATAGTAGAGACATTGCATAGTAGGGTCCAGTATAGATTTAATCTGACAGTGATTAAAATCACTATCATAAGAAACGCTTCGATGCAAATCTGTAGATAGTGTTTAATTTTAAAAAATTGATGGATAATTGCAAAAGCAACATCAACTTCTATTAAAATAAAATACAAAACCCATAATTATCATACAAAAATAGTATATTTTTCAATATGGTAGCCATTTGCG
>NW_026099575.1:33577308-33580558 GCF_025091365.1 Daktulosphaira vitifoliae
AAAAAAAAAAAAAAAAAAAAAAAAAACACATCATAGTAAAATTAATACCTTCTCCGCTTCGCATCGAAGCTAAAATAATAAATTGATTAATTTAAAGAAAGTTTCAAAGAAAACCTCGCGAAGTTTTAATATAGGAAAAATTATTGGACGAAAATAAGAGAGACAGGGAAATGTGTTGTAAAAGTTTGCTGTAACAAATTTGTCAGGGGCAAAAAGTGGAATTTTTTATGAAAACTTAATGCAATACGAAGTAGAAAATTCATCTTGAAATTTTTGTAAAAATTTTACTTTAATACTAATATTTCGAACCTACTATTTACGGTAGTCATTCGAGAGAATTATTAATTATTTGATTTATCAACAACTAAAATGACCTTAGTTTGTTCTATTAAGACGATAACAAAACATAATTGAATTTTAAGATGTACCTGAAAGATAGATAAATAGATATAATTATAAATTATATAGATGTACATATACTGAATATGTTGAATTTTTTGAGCTCAAATTGAACGTAACATAGAACGAACAAAATTAAAATAAATTGTGCTTTTTACTTGTTTAGGTATGTGTACTAAAAAAAAGAAAGTTCCAACAAATATAGTCACTGTCGCTTTGCCATTACCTTAGCGATTTAATCAGTTCAAATTAAAACATTAGAAGTAAAGGGGGACGTTACATGCTACTGAAAAAGTCCCCAAGTAACCATCACACAGAATTGTTTAAAGAACAAAGGATCTGCTATCACTGTGTTTTGTTTTAGTAACAATGCTGTGACTAAAGAAACGTTTTCTTGTATTTTGGTTCACTTAAATTGTCCTGTTGGTACTTAGATTATAATTTTATTGACAGCCCAACATAACTATGAGAACATTTTTACGGTGGTTGTTGTTCGTCATACATTTTTAAAGAAAAACGCAAACACATTTTGCCACAGTTTTACAAACACAGCAAATTATGTCTTATCAACACTACATTTTTGCTCGTTTGAACTCAAAGTAATAATAATTTTGTAAATATTTGTTTTTTCCTCGTACCACTCTCAAGATAATGCAGATATAGAATATTCCACAAAAGTTTCCCTAAATTCTTCTCTTTTAATTTAAAATGAAAATACTACACAGCGAAACAAATTCTTTACTTAATCATTTTTATACGGTTTATCATAATTTATTAACAATAATTATTCTTCTTCGTAAAGCATTTTTTTTGACTACTGTTAACATCGAACAAATGGAAGTGAATTCCCCAAGGACCTTTGATATAATCGTTAATAATTATTTCTGTTTAGCATACGAAGATTAATACTGATTATTGAAAACAATAATTAATTTTTA
Source organism: Daktulosphaira vitifoliae (assembly GCF_025091365.1). Taxonomy (NCBI): domain Eukaryota; kingdom Metazoa; phylum Arthropoda; class Insecta; order Hemiptera; family Phylloxeridae; genus Daktulosphaira; species Daktulosphaira vitifoliae. The sequence continues at coordinate 33,578,646 of NW_026099575.1, forward strand.
TTTACTTATAATTAAAAAAAAATTTATTTGGAAGTAACCCAAACGGGATTATTACTACTGCACATCTTGTACGTATTTACTATATTATTTATCATGTTAATTATCGTGCAATATTGTTAGAGCTCGGTTTTGTCATATACGAGTATAAAAATGGAAGGTAAAATTATAAACGATAATGTCAATCGCCGACCGATGTAATCTTAAATAGTAACATTGTTCGATGTTTATTTGCGCACCGACAAATCGCCGGCTTAAAATTAAATGTCTATTTTATTACGGTACAGTTTTAATAATTAATATCGATCAATTTATTTATTGAACCAATACTATCTTTTGTTTAACTTGTAAAATGTTATACCTGATATAATGTGCTTTTTAAGCCATGATTTCTAAACAACCGCCGACAGACCTTGCCTAGGGGATTTCGCGGCCAAAAGCTATCCGGTATCTGTTCGGGATAGACTTAATGATCCCTTTCAAATTTACTCAACCGCTGGAAGGGATAAACTAGCGATTAACCTCCTTGCTATAAGACGATGGTACTACCTTGAGTTTGCTACAAATTATTATTTATTACTGTCTAAGCGTTGTATGGTTCCTTGTATTATAATTAAATTTCTACGAGATTAAAATGCAAATTTTACTTGCAAAGCAAAATAAAGTAGTAATATATCAAATACTCTGAAAAATACTCGATTTAATAATTCCAGCTGCATATTGTTTCCCGCGAGACCGAGTCTACATCATTTAAACACTTGGATATTCTTATTCTAAATTATATAATTGGATTTTAAATTTGTGACTGCTTCTAGAAATCAAAACTTTACGACCGATCGTCTTAGCTGTTAATTTTTTCCGAACAATAAAATATGGCCTGTTATTAACGAGTACACAATAATTAATTTTATGTAAACCCAACCGTTTTCGAAACGGTAGCCATTAGGTATTTTTTTTTTACCTTCCGAAATAAGACGCGAATTGCCATCACCGGTAAAAAATTTGAGATAATTTTATTTTTATTATACAGTCGTTAAGTTTACCTAGCCGAGTGTATAATCGCCAACCCGTCGTTCCACAGTAATATCGTAATGAACGTAATTAATTTGTCGGCTCCGGGGCATGACGTGAGGGGGGGGGACAATGCTCAGCTAAAGTTTGCACGCCATTCATATCAATACACCGCCGTCCGTCTCCACTTAGCGGTGACCACTAATGTGTTCTTAATACTCCCAGGGAAAACTATCGTAAAATATCGTCCATCAGCCACCGCCGAAATGAATGTGTATACACGCATATTAAAGCAATATAATAATATTATATATTATACAAGCATACCATAAGTTATTTCCGAGTGTTTTACGACGTCGTTAAAACTCGCATTAGCCGCCTAAATAATATGCATTGGATATAGAGAGGTGAAATACGCCACCGCTTTTCCGAGTCGCCTTCGTTGTCCTCACGACCCCCTCGCTGGAAAAAGACCACTGCGCCCTGTAAAAACGCGTAGTACTCGTAACACATCATTTACTACGTCCGCCGCAAGTAACTCCGACGAGTTTTTATTAATCAAATTATACGACTGTTTTTATGGGCACACACTTGAATTTTGTATTTTAGTTAAATTAGTACTTGGAAAAATTAGCATTGTTACGTCAATGTATCAACAACAGAACATGAACAGTTGCTATGCTTTGTTTTGTACCTACAAAAAAGCAATCGTTAATATTCTTTCAGTTTTAATTCATAGTGTAATTTAAACGGATATCAACTAACCATCTGAATTATTACTTATTGTAAATTGTTTTTATTTTGGCATTATAGATTTTAGCTTCGATGCGAAGCTGAGAAGGTATTGGTTTTACTAAGATGTGTTTTTTTTTTTTTTTTTTTTTTTTTTTTTTTTTTTTTCTTTT
>NW_026099575.1:33581427-33602970 GCF_025091365.1 Daktulosphaira vitifoliae
TCTTAATCAGGATATTAATAAGGAACTAGCAGTTTATGAAGCTTTTGGAATAATCCACCAATTTTTTAAAATTAAACACTATCTAAAGATTTGCATCGAAGCGTTTTTTTTTGATAGTAATTTTAATCACTGTCAGATATCATTATACTTGATCCAACTATGCCACGTCACCACTGTGCCGCGACCCCCCTGTGCTGGGTTTTTTTTTTTACTATTCATTTGGTCTTTTGAAAATAGCCCTGATATTTATGGTGTCGTTTGTTAAACGGTTTACACTACAATCCATTGGCGAATTCACACTATAATAAATAGAATGTTTTTATTACGAAAGTCGAATTTAAATATTACAAAAAAGTATTAAATAACTTTGAATTCAATTACGGTTATTAGGAGAACACTCGTTGAATATTAAATATTGACAATTATTTTTTTTTTTTGTTCATCGCTTGATAGTTGGAAAATCAACATCTGAGCTAACACAAACTTGCCGACCACTAATAATTAATCATATGAAGTACTACAACTAATAGACAACAACAGGAATTTATTGAATAAAATTTAATTGCGCCCCTAGTTAATTAAAGTATTCTTCGATTTTATTTTAAGAGTTAAAAATGTATCAAGTTTTGAACATTAATATAAATGTTACAAAAGTCTCTGATACATTATAACTCTGCTTTTCAATTAAAACTTTACAAATTGTTTATTTTTACTTCAATTTATTATTAATAATCAAGTTAAACATAAGTATATAGTTTGTTGGTATATGTTTTTTTTTATTCAGTTTATTAATACGTATACTTAACTTTATTCAATACATCTCTTACTCAAGTAAATATTTGTTTAGGTCACTTGATTAAAACTCGTTTTCTATAGTACACGTATTTTATTAGTGATTTCCGATTAAGTTAAATAAATTATAATTAAATGGCACAATAAATGTTAAAAAAAATTTTTAATAACATTAATAGTGTTAGTTTACTTTTAAAGTTTTGAAAATTAAAAATATTCAAATTCTTGTTATTGATTTTCTAAAAATTTTATAAATTTTAATCTATATATTTGGATTATTAATATAAATATAATATTTTTCAAAAAAATTAAGGTATATGTTAATTCAAATAGTTGCACAAGGTATTTCGAATAGCTATAGATATTCAAAATAATAATAATAATAACACTTTTTTTTTCAATGATTTCACTTTTAAATAATTTTACTTTCTTTTGATCGGTATAAAAATAAAATATACATCTCTTTTTCGATTCGGTTGGTTAGCAAAAATCAGACTGATGTATTATAAGTGTTATTAAAAACTTATACAACAATATTTTTTTATAAATGTTCTGTGTATATTCACAAGCTTTCATCTTTCTAAGTTACTAAAATAAATTTGTCAATACTCAAAAGAGTACCTAGCAAGATCATTAAAAATTGCTGTCAAAAAAAAGCGTAAAAAAACTTATGATTTGAGTTAAGTCACGCTTCAAATGTTTAAGGTAAAATGTAGTAAAAAATATATCTCAGTAATTTTAATTTGACATGTAGATGAATAATGAAAGGTATACGGAAAAAAACAATGAGCTTTTTATTTCAAAATTAAGATTTTTGTGACAAAAAATTTTCATTATTGTAATGTAATTTTTAAGACATNTATAAGGTAAAATGTAGTAAAAAATATATCTCAGTAATTTTAATTTGATATGTAGATGAATAATGAAAGGTATACGGAAAAAACAATGAGCTTTTTATTTCAAAATTAAGATTTTTGTGACAAAAAATTTTCATTATTGTAATGTAATTTTTAAGACATCGAAAATTATTAAACTGTATTAATCGATAGTTAAATAAGTCGAAAAAAAAGGCGTACAGAAAAATAACCAGGTAAATCAACTAAAATTTGGAATATAAATATGAATGTTATTAATTAACATAAATTAAAATAAATCTGGTTATTATGATAGTGTGTTTACTAGCTAAATTTTCAAAAGTTTCAATATTTAAAGATCTTAAAGTGCCTGGTTTTTTTCCTTTTTATATGACTTGCCTTTTTTTTATTCAGTTTTTAGGTAACTTCCAAGGTTTTTTCCTAAACATATAATTATAAAAAAAACCCAGCACAATTGGCATAGTTGGATCCAGTATAGATAATATCTGACAGTGATTAAAATCACTATCATAAAAAACGCTTCGATACAAATCTGTAGATAGTGTTTAATTTTCAAAAATTGGTGGATTATTCCAAATGCTACATGATCTCCTATTTCCTTATTTATATCCTGATTACAAGTTATGTGATTTATAAGTGTAATATATGAATAAATATATAAAGGGAATTGGTTTTATTTAAAAAAAATAATGTCGAATAAAAGAGAGAATTTATCATAAAAAAATTGTATTGATCCATATATTTTTCAAAATGTTATAGCATTATAAAATTAATAATATAAACGATTTTTTTTTAAAAAGTCCTTATTTTTTTATTAACTTTGATTTTAGTTTTTACCATGAAAATAAAATAAAGTCCGAAATTTTTTTTTCACGATAAAGTATATTACATTAGCTTTAATTTAAGATATATATAAAAGTGTTAGTATTTACGGAACACTTTCAGAAGTTAAGTTGAAAAAGTTAATTTTTTGTGAAAAATTTTTCATTTTAAATCTCTTTGTTATGGACAGGTAAAGGGTCAGACTTATAAAAAAAACGTATCAAATGATAGGTAAAGTTATGGCAGTTTCAATAAAAAAAATTGAAAAAATATTGAAAATTAACGATTTTTAAATTTATAATATTTTTGGAGATTTCCCCTATTTACGGGGAACGAGGGAAATTTTTCGATTTTTGAGGGTAATGTCTTTGACCATGTACAATCTTTTGACGTATCGTTGAAAAAAATCGGTTCGGTGAGAGCTGAGAAAAAGTGATAACAGACACACAAAAAAAAAACACATAGTAAAATTAATACCTTCTCAGCTTCGTATCGAAGCTAATATAATAAAATTCCAAAATAACAATGACACTATATTTACACATTATATTTATGTTTAATTGTTATTAATGATTGCAATCATAATTTAAATTTGTTTACTACATACAAAATCTCCACATTTAACCTTGTTTCAAATTTTTAGTTGATTACAATTTTTTTTGGGGGGCTTTGAAATTTAAAATACTATTTTATTAACTAATAAAAAAGTGATTCACTTTGATTTTTTCGTGTACTCTCCAAATAACTTTATTACATTTATTATTTTTGATTATTTAACCATTAGAGTTTGTGATGCATTTTATTGGACAATTACTTAGTCTTAATTTTTATAAAAATAATATGGGTATGGTATCTTATATTTGTGTCTCAACTATACTATAAATTTACTTCGTTCAAATGTATCTCGAATGTGATTGCAACTAACCTCATATGCTTTTAGGCTTAATAGTCACAATTATAAAACAACACTTCGAAATTCACTGATGTGCTAAATGATGTTTCATATTATGTTCACGAGTAAGTAAAGTAGGTATTAGTTAAGTGGAACATTACGGGATTTATATAAGCAATGTCTGCTAAGTATGCATTATACATTAATTAGTGTGATGAAATTACTTTATAAATGTTACTTCGGTTGTCAATAATCTGTTTTTATGTTTATGTTGGAAAAAGTTAAAAAAACTTTTATGTTTTATGCTAATTTTACTAAAGCTTCCATCAGTTTTTAAGAAGAAAAATTTGAGGATTAAATACTTAAGTAACTTAAATTTCATTATAAACCACAAGATGGGCCGTGTTTTAATTATTTAATCGATGATTATTGACTTTCATTGATGCATAACATTTATTAAGGATTATTATTAATTAATATTTTTAGTGCTATTAAACAATCCAACTTTTAGAAAATAAAGACAACTCAGTTTATTGTAAAAAATTTTATTAATACATTCATTCCATTTATATTACCAAGCATATTATTTAGTACAAAGGCTGATGTTACAAGTATACTCGTCTGTAAACAAGAGATACTAATGTAAAACCAAAAATAAACATTTGCATTGAAGTGGCAAGAGCAGGTGTAGCTTTGATAAATTATTACTTTGTGTATTATTTCAATAATATAACTGAAATTGCATAAAAACTCTCTTATCGTAATTGTTATCATGTCCAACCAACTAAGTATACTGTAATTCATGAAAAACGTACTTTACACACTGTTAACACAGAGTGTTAAAAATAAAAAATAACAGTTAAGATTTCTTGATTTATATTCTATAAACTTACTGTAACTACAAAGTTAACATGATAAGTTTTTTTATTATAATCCCATTCGTTTGCTATATCTACACATTCAAAATACTTAAGATATTTATCAATATCTGTTTTTATTTTTCTTGAAAAATGTTTTGGGTCTATAAATGATAATAATGTCATAATGTTAAATTATGTAATATTTTTTGAAAAATATTCATTACATTTACATAACCTCTTTTTCAAAGAAAAAAGAGGTAGAGGAAGACCAAAAAAGAAATTAAGAGATATAATCGAATGCGATATGAGAACGTCTGATGTGAGTGTAGATGAAGTGGGTGATAGTGTCAAGTAGAAGCTTAGGATAAGCATGGCCGACTCCAAATAGTTGTGTTTAAGGCGAGTAAAAATAAGAAGAAGATTTACATAGCAATAAATATCAAAAAAAAAAAAAAAAACTAAATAAATAAATAATTACTCAAATAATCTGACAGTAACTATAATGCATTTTAGGACGATCAACACTGTATACGAATTCCTCCAACTATGTAGTTTATAATGAGAGAACAGAATCGCGACTAAAACAGCTACTCGACATCTACATAAATAATAATATTTTATTATTTTAAGATTTAGAACAGGTAAGAAAAGGGGTAAAGTTTAGCGACGATCAAATTTTACCATAACACACAGATAAGAATTCTTCTATGTTGCAAGCCCCGCTCCCAGATAACTAAAAATGATAAAAATACAATAAGTAATACAATACTGATTATCGATCTGTTAAAATTTGATTTATGTCGATCTTCATTTAATAGTACAAATATAATAATAGAATACCATTTAACTTTCGAAATATACCCTCGAAATCTAACCTTAGGAATAATTATTTCTATCAATAAATTTAATATTTAAAATAGTTTTTAAAATATATTAATTATATAAACGCCCGGTGTTATTCACGCAGGTTCGTTTACATTCGTGGTTTTATTTTGTCTTAAGTCTTGGACTATGTCGAGGATAAGGAATAAGGTGAGTGGACTGTATGAATGAATGTAGAATGAATTTTATAATATATAATTATAATAATTAAATGTATTATACAAAATCATAAAATCTTATATACACCAATGTGGATAGAGGAGACACTTAATACTAATGCCACAATGGCGCTGATATACACAAATAATAAATTATAAAAGTGAGTAAGTCTTAGAAAGAAGATGAACAAGCATTATACTTATCGGCTAGTTGAAACGACGGATGACAATGTTGTATATTGAAAGGATCAATTGAAATCAAATGCAAGTAGTTGACCAACATGTACAATATGTTGTGAACGGTATTTTGATGTATCTCAGAAAAATATGTAGACCTAACGACGATATACTGAGCGCACAGGGTACGACAATCGCAAAGGTGATATTTTACTTTTACAACAAAACGAATACAAAACTACTGGTTCACTAGCGCCATAGAGCTTATGGCTGAAGAAGCGTTAAGATAGCGACGACAATGCAGACATAGAAAAAAGTCCGACAACAACTCAATGTAACGATAACATGAAAAATCACAACACAATTTCTCGACAGCATATTCGACCGATGTGTATTCAACAGTAATTTTATTCTAAATACTGTTATGATAAATAATTTTTTAACGAATAAAAGAAAGGTAGTATAAATATTTTCACACCTCTATTACAAATTGATACAAATTATTTCACACCTTTTTACTAATTACTACAAATATTATCACACCTCTATTACAAATTGGTACAAATTATTTGACACCTTTTTACTAATTGGTACAAATTATTTCACACTTCTATTACAAATTGGTACAAATTATTTCACACCTCTATTACAAATTGATACAAATTTTTTCACACCTCTATTGCAAATTGATACAAATTTTTTCACACCTCTAATACTAATTGCTACAAATTATTTCACACCTTTTTACTAATTACTACAAATTTTTTCACACCTCTATTACAAATTGCTACACATTTTTTCACACCTCTATTACTAATTACTACAAATTTTTTCACACCTCTATTATTAATTGCTACAAATTTTTTCACACCTCTATTACAAATTGCTACACATTTTTTCACACCTCTATTACTAATTACTACAAATTTTTTCACACCTCTATTATTAATTGCTACAAATTTTTTCACACCTCTATTACAAATTGCTACACATTTTTTCACACCTCTATTACTAATTACTACAAATTTTTTCACACCTCTATTATTAATTGCTACAAATTTTTTCACACCTCTATTACAAATTGCTACACATTTTTTCACACCTCTATTACTAATTACTACAAATTTTTTCACACCTCTATTATTAATTGCTACAAATTTTTTCACACCTCTATTACAAATTGCTACACATTTTTTCACACCTCTATTACTAATTACTACAAATTTTTTCACACCTCTATTATTAATTGCTACAAATTTTTTCACACCTCTATTACAAATTGCTACACATTTTTTCACACCTCTATTACTAATTACTACAAATTTTTTCACACCTCTATTATTAATTGCTACAAATTTTTTCACACCTCTATTACAAATTGCTACACATTTTTTCACACCTCTATTACTAATTACTACAAATTTTTTCACACCTCTATTATTAATTGCTATAAATTTTTTCACATCTTTATTACTAGTAATACATTAATATGTTTTAAGTTAATACTATACCTTTACATGCCTTAGGTATTAAGTAGGAAGTATTTAAATGTATACTTTCTTTATTCTATTCCTTCTCTAATTAATACTATTTTGATACTTTTAATAAATAGTGTTTCTACTATTTATTTTTAATATATGAACTTATTCTGTTAATAAAATAATTCGACTTGTGTTCAATTTAAAAAATCTTTTTTATTAAATTGTCATGGATGTTTTTTAAGTTTACACATTGTTTAATACAGAACAATAGTCAATTAATCTTTAATTATTTTTAAACCTTTGTCACAAAGACTCGAAATAGTTTTAAGTTTGTTTGTATTCATTGATGCATGCTATGTAATTATATTTTAAAATTCTCTTGATATAATATATACATAATTTGAAATTAATTTAATTTTAAAAGTGGAGTCTTATACTACATAATCACCGCACAGAGATAAAACTTTTGCCTCCAGTGCATTTAAAATGGGCGTTATCTATTTTGTATCTCCAGAATTATATTATGTAATTGTATATTAGAGTTAGATAAAAAGCTTTGATTGTGTTCATTCTGCAAATATTTTTTTGAGCATGCGCCAAACTATTTTTCATTAAAAATCTTATTTGGTATACAAAAGTTAATAGAGCGAAAATTGCATTTTATGATTGAAATGATGATGGTTATTTTCAAATTGTTAAACAAAACGTATTTTTATTAATAATTCATTTAATAGTAAATCATACAATAAAACATTGTTAACGGATTTTTTAAAGAGCATAAACTATCATTATGAGCAATTATTTGAAACTTCGAAAAAAACACAGACATACAATAATATATATAATAAATGTACTTTGAACAATCAATTTCCAATCCAAAACTGGAATGGTATCTCTTTGTTTTATATTTTAATGTAAAATAAAATTAGTTTAACGACATTTAAAATTAAAATTTAGCTCGATTAAATATTTTTATTAACTTCTTAAGTAACTTAACCAGTTTACTAATAATTTACAGTTTAGTTTTATGATAAATGAATTTTACTGATAAATAAACGACAAAACTGTAAAGAAGTCAGTAAGATACCTAATGTTTATAATGGATCAACATTTCCCTGTCAAAACTTTTCAATTAAATTTTATTTCGTTCAAATTTATTTACATAAAAACGGTACGTTTTGTGTAGGCTATCGTGTGGGATGGAGTACGCTCACGTTTTAAATGCTAATATTTCTCCCGTACCGTGTAACATAGGCAAAGTGATTTTTGAATATTATTATGATTTGGTCGAGCGTGCAATTTATGACCTAAAGTTCGCCTTCATTAATAATGAACTCAAATCGCGACATTACAGCATTAAGTCATTTTCGGCCTCGCTCGGTACGTCTTAGCGCTTTCGGTGAAACGTATAAAATTCTACAAACAGTCCAAAAAGTTATTACAGTCGATATTGTATAACTATTGCCTGTTTTACTTAACTATTCAAAGAGTGTGTCAAAAATGAAACTTCCAACTGGGTTATGAGACATTATAAAGTAAATATGGACAGTTAGATTAATTAATAGTGAGATTTGTTTTGGTGTATAGTTTTCAGAAGAATGAAATATGCAACCAAAAAAAGTAACCCGATAATTGCATTTATAGGAACTTAAAAGAGTGTATTAAGTTTTTGAAAAAAAAAAATATCTATTTAATGATTTTTTATTTCGAACGAGTATATGCTCAAATTATAGATGTTAAAGTTTCTCTGTAACAGAGCACATAAAATGGACCATATGCAATTTATTTTTAACTACTTGTCGGCTAAACGCTATTTGAAACATAACATTTTTTCATACATAAGTAATTGACTATAAAAACACGTCGGATCATTTTAATTTTTGCTCTATTTGTATGAATGACTACAATGTTCATTTTGAGTTTATCTATTATGAATTAAGTATCTAAAGTAGCAAGTCAAACTATAGTGACTGTGTATTTAATAGTTTATTTGATTGTTATTATCATTTCCCTAGCCTTTATCCCAACTATATAAGTTAGCTAAACCTTAGTGATTTGACGGGATTTTTACACCACCTGATCCAACCTCATTATGGCTGAGGGAATTAATATGGGCCAAGATGTGTGTCATTGTTCAAGTTCCAGTGTAGTCATTCATCCAGAAACCAACAACAAAAAGCGCAGCTGAACATCAATGCTAAGGCGGCAACTGTATAATCACTGCGACACATTACGCCCCTTTTATCATACATTTGATAAAAAAATAAATAAATTGGTGTTACGTTATAAAATGTCATGAGACTTAGATTACATACGATGATAATGAAATAATGAATGTCATTATAATTCAATAAGTATTAATGAAAATGACATCAGCTATTGCTTAAAACTTATCTAACGGTAAAGCGTAAAAGTATGTAAAAGACGTTACTGCTAAGACATAAACGCACAATAACACTATTATGGCACTTAAACTGCCATTTCTTTTTTCTTGGTCTAAATTTCATTTTCCATTTACATTACCCAGATAAAAACCCGGTGGGGAGTTTTTATTCAGACAAAATGTAAAACGTAATGAGGTGCACTTTATTAGGCAGTAAAATGGCAACAGTATGGCTATTCGCTTCTGGCTGCTATTCTCGACCAAAGCTTATCTTCGCGTTTCCCCCGTATGCCAAAGATTTTACGATGCTTTGCCTTTTTCTCTTGATGTTTAAATATATTTTTCTTCTGCACATTTCTATATACATCATTTGACAATTTGTTTGATGTTCTAAAAAAAATTCTTTCAGTATTTTTGCCCAGTTCTGTTCTTTAGGAAATACATTCGAAGAAATAAAGAACAAACGGTTTTTTGTTTTATGCATTGGCAACTTTAGAGCTAATCAAGTTTATGATCGATAAAAGTTCGAATGATTTTTTTTCGTTATAATAATAAACTTTGCGCTCGTAAATCGTGCTTAGGTATAGGTATTACAGTAATGTATTTTAGACAAATTCATTTTTGCGCTCTTCGTGAAATGGTTTAGTTAGCTCGTAAAAATTATGTTTCATATTTTATATGAGATATATTGGCTTTTCATTAAAAGTCTAATAACAAATTTTTTTTTTAAACAAAAAAATCAATTATCTCTAAACGTTATGAAGAACAATTTTATCATTTTAGAACATGAGTGATAAATTTTGAAAAATGAATACTTTTAGGTATTTATGAGAGAAATACAGTTTTTTATAAATTAAAATAATAATCGTAGACATAGGATTTTATTGTAGAACCGTGGAATAAAAAACGAAGGATTCTAACTCTTGTGGTAAATATGTGTATAGAACTGTTTCCATGCCGGTAAACTTAAATGCAACACATTTGATTTCTTCGAATTATTTGAGATGTATTACATTATTTTAATTAAAGAAAGTGTAGTTTCTTAATGCAAACATAATGCACTTGGATAATTTCAAGCTAATAGGTTTCGAAACTATTGCTCAATTTATAAATATGTAGACATTTTTTCGTAAAATGTATCAAACTATATTAACATTTAAATTTAATAGTATTGTTCTGGGTTTAAAATTTGCAGTTTTACTCTTTGTAAATTATATAAAAAATATAATTTGTTTTATTGATATTAAAAAATAAAATTCTAAATAATAAAGTACAAATTACCGACATAAATAGTACTTAGTTTTATGATTTTCCCTGCCAGATACTTTTTGAAACGATCAGTGAATATTGCATTGGCCTTTTAAATGGTACAAAAAGTTTATTATTACTCGAAGAAATAAATTTTAGTATATCCTCCCACTTTGTACAGTTTAACGGAAACTATCGTTTTGGTAAATTGAATATTCGTCACTTGGGAGTTTGAATATTTAGACAACAATATTGTTACGGTACCTGTTTTTATATTAAAAATTGAAATATTTTACATCGTTTTTGAGCTCGCGTGGAAAAAGCTGTTTAATTAATATCCTACTCCGCTGTCGGTTTTGAAATGTATGTTTTCATTCCATTTTGGATGTAAGCTTTTTCATAAAAAAAAATTCTAACATTATTGCTGTTGCGTCAGAAGTATTCAGCAATAACCAATTGTAAATTCATACAATTATACTAAACAGATAGTAGCAATAGAATGGCGGTGTTGGCAAGGAAAGTAGTTACCGTCGTTATGTTACAGAAGGGAGATTGCCCCAGGGAAGATGAGTAAATTTCAAGCATGCACTTGCAGCTCTATAATAAAATATTAATATTAATTTTCCCCAAAACATTGTAGAGTTGCTGTAATTTCGAGTTCGTATTGAAAATGAAAATAAAAAAGTTAAATAATTTATTATATATGAATTGAGTTTGTCCAAAAACGTTGCCGGTGGGCAGGTCAATTTCTGATTCTCCCGAAGGGATAGGCAATTTACCGCTCACAGCCCGAGTGTTTACGTGCATGTCTAGAGTATCGAAGGGAAATACTTTCTGTCAGAAGGGATATAACACCTAACGGATCTATGGGTTTGTAACTGAACGGAACGAGCATTATGAGATAAAAGGTGCGCATAACTTTGGTCGAAGAATTGAAGAATTTAACGTCCACGTGCATTAAAAGTATGCGAAATTATCTATGCGATAATATTTAGTTTATATTTTAGTATTCTGTGACAGAGAATTCATGTGATAGAAAACTAAAATTTATCAAAGATAAACGGATTTAATGTAAATATTAAATTATTAATTTCAGTATCATTATAAACTGCTCAATAAATTACTCTTAATTAAAACGCGTTTAAAGTAATTAAAAGATTAATGCACAGCAAATCCTTAAAGAAATTTAAGTTTTATATATTATATAGATAAAACTTAAATTTGTTTAACTATTATATAGTTTTAAATATTTTTTTTAGAAATCCTCTTATTATATTATAAGCTTATCTAATCTCTAAAAGAATGTAATATATAACAGAATATTTCCATAGAAAACCCAATGTTTTCAACAAAAATTTTTATATTGTTATGTGGAAATAAATAAACAGTTATTATTAATTGACATGCTTTTCAATAAAGTTTACAATTTTCAATTAATAGACTTAATTAAATCAATAATTAAATATAAAAATTAAAAACTTCATATTTACATTATAATTTACAGACTTAAAAAAACTCTTTTTAGATAACAATTAGAAGATTATCCTCTATTTATCTTTTCAAATAGTCAATCTTTTTTATTTAATGTATGTATAAAAGGCTTCCATTTAATGAACAGAAGGCTAATATAAGATAAAATCATATAAAATAAGATACATTATTGGGTAGTTATTTTCCTTAAACTCTAAACAATCTTCAGAATATGGAATGTTATATAAAACGTAGAGAATAATTTATCTTTTTTTATTATCTTTCAAAATTCAGAAGTATGAATAATATGTCATAGTATTATTTTGTAATACTGAAATTGTATGATTATCATCACCTTTAATAATATTATCAGTGTTTCACAATTTGACCCATCAAAATTACGTTTGACATGATTAATTGTCATAAAATTTATTTTTTACAAAAATATTTTCACTAACTGAGTAATTTGAATAACTGAAGTAATATCCTATTTTATTATGAAAATAAATTGTAAATTATTTCTAGAAAATTGCAATTTTTACTATAATAACTTAACTTTTATAAAACTTTTCTTTCAACTAATTTTTTTAGCTACACTACTCTTCTTGAACGTTTATGAGTATTTATTTCATGGAATTTTTCTAAGATTTAAGAATAGAAATTAACTCTAGCTAATTTTGTACGAATGAAACTTTCAATTTTTTATAGAAAATAAGAAGTCTTAAGCTTATTCTTATGAGTTTCATACGCATAAAACAATTTTTATTAATTTTAAATAGAAGCGTTTTAATTCTTAAAGTAATTTAAAAAAAGAAATTTTACGATTCTTATAAAAATAGCTAAAGTATGTGCGGTTATGCCAACTCGTTAAAGTTGACCATAATATAGCCTTTGACATTACCTTGTGAAATTAATTAACTTTACCGACAAAAACGGCGACGACAACAGTATATCTTTGGTGTTCAATTTTCTTATTGCCACGTAAAAGTTTTGTCCAACTTACATGGCTATTGAAAATTAAATGTCAGCTGTTGTAGTTTCGCCTAGGTCGTGCCAAAGGCATACACTAGTCATTAACTATAAACAACAAAACAAGTTTCATAAAACACATTAAATTATTTTAGTCTAAGTTTTTTCTATCCTTAGAATTTTGATTTGCTTAACTTATTCTTGTTCGTTTAACTTGGTGTTTTCTTTATTGTAATACGGAACATTATAATGTCGTGAAAAATTGCAATATCATTTTGAAACACCGACATAATCATAATAGCTATCCAATATGAATTGAATTCACTATTGTATAATATGTCACATGAAATTATCCACGTACTTGTCAAAGAATGAACGAATCATGACATATAAACTTCGCTTTTACGAAAATAATCATTCTAAATACTGCGAAAGCACGCGAAGCGCATAGCTCATGAAGTAATAGTCCATTTGTACTGTAAAATATTATGTTAACCTGATATGAATTATTGCCATATTAAATTTTGTTATTCATTAAAACTAGAAAATAATTCAGCTAAGCTAAGACTAATGGAACTGACATGACACGACATTAAAATGCACTAGACTAAAAAGACAATTGCCTAACGATATAATCGAAAATATAAGTAATCATGTAGCAATAATGTACTTTATCAACTAACAAAATAAAATAATACTTAAAAGAAAATTTGTGATCGTAAACTGGAAAAATGATGAAATTTAAGAAAAGATTCTAGACAAAACTATTACCTAGTAATTGTGTGTAATTAAAAGTAATTGCTATTCAAATATTTAACAATAAATCATTTCCATAATTTATAAATAATAATAATAAAGAGGTAATAACGTAGATGGGGATGAATTTTTTTGTTTGTAAATAAAATTATCAAGGAACAAGCATTTTTATTATAAATTCGAATTGTCGAATTCGAAATGCATACGTCAAAAAATCCGATTTTTATTTAATTGAACCGTCGTCGAAATTGAAAAAAAAACCTTAATTTTAGCAATTTAGAAAAGTATTCATTAGCATGAAAAGTTAACTTTTCAACAAAATTTTGAAAATATTCCGGCATTATTACGAGTGTCAAACATATGTAAAATCAAAGTTTTTTTTACATACTATGAGTTTTTATATGTAAACGACCCCCGATGTGTAAAAAAAAATGTTATTTTAGTGTTAAAATCATCTTTTTTGTGTTGTTATAATTTTCTACTTCAGTTTATTTTCTAGTTATTTATGCATTTGTTTTAGGTTAAACGGTATAGTCATATAGGAAAGAGCAGAGTAAATATTTCAATTTATCCTCTCCTTTTTACGAAAAAAAAATTATTTATAAACATGTTTGTGGAAATATTTTGCAGCATTTAATATAAATCCCAATATGCATATTAAAAGGATGGAGCTACCTTTAGCGAAAAATATATAAATAATAAATTGATATGATAAATTACAATTTCAATTTCATGACTAAAATAAATAATTTTTCCTTAAAAATTACAATATAAAATATTGAATATAAAATACTTAATTTCATAGTAAATAAAATTTCTATAATATGTGTTGTACTTATAAATCATAAAACTAGTAATCGATATATAATTAAAAAATTATGTGTTGATATTGCTTTGGCAATAATCCAACAATTCCTCCAAAAATTTAAACACTATCTGCAGATTTGCATCGAAGCATTTTTATTATATTGAATTTATATCAGTTATCATCTATATTTGCTCCAACTATGCCGCGTCTCCGCTATGCTGAGTATTTATTTTTACACTCGCTAAGTTAAAATTTTGCACTGTTAATATTCTTTTACCTTTAGTACATTATAAATATGTTAAGTTATTAAATATCTAAATCAAAAAATATAAATTGCTTTATTGCCTTATAATAATAGGATGCACTTCGATTACCCTATTGACATAGCACAAAGCTGAATGGTGAACCTTTAAGAGTTCAAACCTCGTCAGGTATTGACTCTAGACTTCGAACAACGGCCTTACACACATTTGAGCTATGTCAATTTAAGAATACAAAAGTATGTCTGGAGATTCTGACAGTAATCTAATACATAATATGTTATAAATTAACAGAAAAATTCACAAAATGCTCTGACGATAGAATGATACACACATAAAACTGAGAACAATTGAATAATGTACATCACTATTTAATAAAGGTGTTCAGTTTTTTGAATCCCAATTATGTTATATTGAAATTTGTTATAAAATAGAAATACACTTAAATTTTGAACATGTATATAAATTCGGATAAT
The DNA here is from genome assembly GCF_025091365.1 of Daktulosphaira vitifoliae. Taxonomy (NCBI): domain Eukaryota; kingdom Metazoa; phylum Arthropoda; class Insecta; order Hemiptera; family Phylloxeridae; genus Daktulosphaira; species Daktulosphaira vitifoliae. Next base: position 33,596,737 of record NW_026099575.1, read on the forward strand.
TCAACGTTAATATAAATATTTAGAATAATTTCGTGATTTAATAACAATTTTAGATATTATGAAATATTTCTGTGCAACATAAACTCATAGAATTATGTTTAATAAAAAGCGCAATAGTTTTATTAATTTTGTTATACGATTTTTTCTTTACAATTAAGGTTCTAAATTACAGTAAATTCAGTAAGAATTAATTAAAAATCAAATTTACTACTTTTTATTTATTTTATTAAACACAGACTTTTTTTATTAAAAATATACATATTTGGTGATGTAAAATTAACATAATAATCTTAACCGAGAATATTCTCAAAAGACAAGAACAATATTAATAACTCATTTGTATCATATTTTACATTATTGTAACATTTTCTTGAAATAACCAACAAGTAAAAAATTGTTCACTTCGAAATTTGTCTATTTAGCTTCAGGTAATTTGATCAACTTAATTTAGTGATATAATTACCTTCGAATAAGAGTTAACCAATTATCAAATTTTTAGTTTTAAAATTAACAAACACTTTAAAGTTATAATTAGAAGTAACCAAATTTATAAGTTTTCAATAGGTTAATACCTACTAGTCAATAGAAATTTGAACAAAAAATAAAGCATTAAAGAGCCATTCAAATTTAAAAACATTGAGGAGCCATAAAAATTCAAAAATATTAAGGATTCATAGAAAAAAAAGATTTCAATTTTGGATAACTAACATTTTAAGTTGGTGAATTGATTCAAACTTAATAAAAATTGAATTTTGTCCAGCTATAATTATGTTTTGGACCACTGTGCATAGTAAAGAAGGCTATATAGAGACTGTCAGCGGCAACTTCGCAGCAAGTAATTTTTTGAAAATTATTGTACTAACAGTAAAATATCTAAATAAATTATATTATTCTCACAAATTAATAAAGAAAATTTACATTAGATTCAAAGAAACTCGTTGATTCATTAACCAAGAATTCTCTAAAGGATAATACGAAAGAGTAATTAGTGAATGAACAACTACTAGAAATCTCAATAATAAAATTATGTTAATCATTGAGAATAATTGCATTAAATAATTTGAAATGAAAATACAATATTAGAGTATTACGGAAAGTTAGAGATGGATATAAATAATGTCACGCTAAATAAGGTTTGTAATTTTTCTTATAACAAAACGTTTAGTATTCCTATCACTAAAGGATAAAGAAAAAATAACACACACTAACGTTAAAAAGATTATACGACTTTGGCAGGGAAAATTGAAAAACCAAATAAATAAATCGTTACGAATATAAAGAACAATATAACGGGCAAAGACAGTCGTCATGTAAACGGAAAACTTTTGCTCGATTTAGTAAATTAATTATCCTAGTGTCGTCAATCAAACAAATATTTATCTATCGATGGAATTTGTAATTATTCCTAAGAGCAAGAGCTTGAAGAAGCGTGATTAAAAAATAATAAACATTTTACTTATAGTTTAAGACTTTCAAACGTTATAAGAACAATTATTTAAGCTTTAGTTATTTTTTTTTCATTCAAAAAACTTAAAATTGACAAATATCGTTAAAGTTAGTAAACGATAATGAAGTAGTTAATCTAAATTTAGTCAAATATAAATACAAAGTACATATCGTGTCCTTTTCAAGCGCACAAAATATACTTTCGAGTCAACGAAAAGCTGGCATTAATATATCTTTTTATTCTTGAAAAATCATTAGTATACTACTTACAAACCACTCCAAATTAAATAACCACCTTCAAAGTAGAGAAATGAAAAATAAGTAGTTGTTTCTCTTACTAATATTTACTTTAAAATTTAAAAAATGCAGTATAAAAATATACATCTAATTAATGTTGATTATTTATATTAATACCAGTACATAAACAATACAAGAATCTATTTTTATACCTATCATATAAGCTTATGTAATATACTACCATATAATGAAAATGTTAGCTGCCGAATAAATTAATAATTGAATCATATTAGTTATGGTTAAAATGATGATGTTTAGTAGTTAGTTAAATAATTCCAAATAAATTAAATATTTGATTATTATTTTTTATTTAAAATAAGTTAACAAAAATTATCCGTGTGATGCATAAATTGGTTTAAATTGTCTTAAAAGATGAAGATAGTATTAACTTTGTTAAAGATTAACCGAGAAGAATTGATCTACTTAAAGTTGTTATAATTTTAATAACTTTACTTAATGTAAACAACATTCTTCCTACCATTGTTAAATAAACAGAATAATGAATAATAAAAATATTTAAAACATGAATGACCCTAAAATTCTTTGAAATCCTTACTTTTATAATATTACACTATGAATAATTAAATACATAGGCCTGAAATGGTCTGAGATTTAAACACAATATAGATTAAAAACAATGTGACATTTCATAAACATTAATTTATATATGCATATACCACAATTATTCTATATTTTATTGTTCCATATAATAGTAGATGTAATTTTTTTTGTAAAACTAATTTTAATTATACATGCTAAATAATGACCGTAGATTATTTTCCTTTTTTAATTAAAGAATCTGATAATTGATTATAAAAAAAACATAAAAAAGCAACCCGAAGTCCTCATGTTTAGAAAAAAATTAAGTAAAACATTTAGTATTTCACCTTTTGTTTAAGACTTTATTATAAAATATTAAGTATAAAATGCATATATATATGGTTTTTTTAAATATTATTTTATTTTTGATTTTAAGAGCAACAGATCAAACATTTGCCATCACTTTAGTGATGACAACGTAATAGAAATTAAAAAGGTAGTAGAAGGGTACAATAAAAATTATATTATTCTAAGTCGTTTTTATATAAAATAGCGGTAACGTAGTAGTTATATTAAAATTTTAGTCATGTAAACCGAGCTAAATTTCCTTGGTTAAAAGTTTTACCAAAGACACCTAAATGTTTAATTTCAACATGTATACTAACACAGCTGTAATAATGCAACATGTAATTATGTCCAAGGTTTTTTATACCTGTAGACATTATAATTATGTATTTCACGTATATATCCAATTAACTGCAATACTATATATCATATTGTGCTTTTTCAAGATATAAAACCATATTTATATAGTGGATATAGTGAGTGAGAGATATTCGAGGAACTTGGAAAAACAAAATTAAAAAATTAAAAATAACACGGCGAAGTAAAACCAATAGCTTCTCATCTACCCATCGAAGGTAAAAATAGCTTTTAATATTTTTATAACAAACAAAATAATACTTGAAACTTGGTCCTTAAGCTTGTACACCCAGAGAAAAACCTCGATCTATATAATAAATTCATTGTTCAATTTGATAAATATATCATTACTATTGAAACTATGATATATTTATCAATATGATAATTTTTTTTCTTGTCTTGAACAATAATTATTTATAAGAATAATTATTTTGTTCGTATTAATATAACATTATCATAAACCCTTGATAAAATTTCTCTATCAAAATTGATTGAGGTTTTTCTTTGGGTGTACTGTGTATTTTGATCGTTATAAAAACAGATATTTAAACTTCAAAAATGTTCATGACACATTTACGTATAATTACTTATTAAAATTTGTACGAGTAGTATACGGTCTTAAAATCAAAAAATTTAAAATTATATGTTAATTTTTTTAAAGGTCCATTAGAATAATTAATAAAATTAAACTACAATATTATGTTTAAATTGTATATTTTTTCAATTAACACATAACATTAAGTATTAATTAACGCCAATAGTGATTACACCAAGTTAATATTATTAACAAGTGTAAATTAAAATTTCATTTATAATGAAAAATAATGTATTATTCGGCAGTGGATAACAAATAACGTCGACCTAAATACTAATAGTTTAAAAAGTGATAATAATGGCAAATAACGAAGTATAAAAAATTGATTATTAGTTCATTTTTTTACTTTACTATGTCTATATTATACAGAATTTTTATTATAACCCACTCTATTACTTGCAGCATAAACATAATTTAAACATGTTTCTTTGGTTGCCATTAGTTACGTATTATTCTTGAATTATTAGCTATGTAATACTTTTTAAGTTCATCCCTTATGCCTTGTAAGGGTTTAACTTTGTGTTTTTAAATAGGAACACATATTTTGAATTTAATAAAATGTTTCAGTTTTTTATTTATCAGTAAATTTCATTTGAAATTTAGTACAACTTTATTCGTTTGTCAGATATAAAATTTTAAAGTATCAAATTTTTGAATTAATATACATGTATAATACACTCTAGATTACAAATACAGGTAGCTAATTGTTTTTTATGATGTTGCTATCACAGTCACGGAGTGTTTATTGTCAATTATGGATACAATAGATATGCTCACTGAAAAAAATTAAGTTGACACCCTTACAAGGTTTAAGGTATGCACATAAAATATATTACATATACAATAATTCAAGAATAATATGTAACAAGAAAAAAAATGTTAAATCTTTTTTTATTCTGTAAATAATTGAGTGGATTACAATAAAAAAATGTCTCTGTATTGTCGTAACTCAAAAAAAAATGTTATACATAAATATATTATTATAAATACTAAAAACCCAGCACAGGGGGGTCGCGGCACAGTGGTGACGTGGCATAGTTGGATCAAGTATAATGATATCTGACAGTGATTAAAATCACTATAAAAAAAAAACGCTTCGATGCAAATCTTTAGATAGTGTTTAATTTTAAAAAATTGGTGAATTATTCCAAAAGCTTCATAAACTGCTAGTTCCTTATTAATATCCTGATTAAGACAAAGTATGTCGAATAAAAAAGAGATTATTAGAAAATAGTATTTCCCATAAAAAAATTATATTGATCAATACACTTTTCAATAAGTTATAGCATTATAATGTTAAAAATGTAAAAAATAAAATTGAGAATTTTCACACAATAATAGCATTTGGTAGCCATTTTCACCTTGAAGATAAAATAAAGTCCGAAATTTTTTTTTTCCATGATAAAGTATATTACATTAGCTTTAATTTAAGATATATATAAAAGTGTCAGACTTTCCGGAACACTTTCAAAATTTAAGTTGAAAAAGTCAATTTTTTGTGAAAAAGTTGTCATTTTGAATCCCCCCCTGTAGGCAGGTAAAAAGTCAGATTTATAAAAAAAATATACCAAATGATAGGTAAAGACATCATGCATCTACAAAAAAAAGAATTATATTGATCCATACATCTTTCGAGAAGTTATAGCATTATAAAGTTAAAAATATAAAAAAGAATTTTTTTACAAAAATCGTATTTTTTTTATTAAGTTTAATGTCTGTTTTCACCATGAAGATNATTATTGAGTTTAATGTCTGTTTTCACCATAAAGATAAAATAAAGTCCGAAATTTTTTTTTCACGATAAAGTATATTACATTAGCTTTTTAATTTAAGATATATATAAAAGTGTCAGACTTTCCGGAACACTTTCAAAATTTAAGTTGAAAAAGTCAATTTTTTGTGAAAAAGTTGTCATTTTGAATCCCCCCCTGTAGGCAGGTAAAAAGTCAGATTTATAAAAAAAATATACCAAATGATAGGTAAAGACATCATGCATCTACAAAAAAAAGAATTATATTGATCCATACATCTTTCGAGAAGTTATAGCATTATAAAGTTAAAAATATAAAAAAGAATTTTTTTACAAAAATCGTATTTTTTTTATTAAGTTTAATGTCTGTTTTCACCATGAAGATAAAATAAAGTCCGAAATTTTTTTTTTCCATAATAAAGTATATTACATTAGCTTTAATTTAAGATATATATAAAAGTGTCAGACCTTCCGGAACACTTTCAAAAGTTAAGTTGAAAAAATTAAATTTTTGTAAAAAAGTTGTCATGTTAAATCCCTTCCTGTAGGCAGGTAAAAAGTCAGATTTATAAAAAAAATATACCAAATGATAGGTAAAGACATCATGCATCTACAAAAAAAAGAATTATATTAATCCATACATCTTTCGAGAAGTTATAGCATTATAAAGTTAAAAATATAAAAAAGAATTTTTTTACAAAAATCGTATTTTTGTTATTGAGTTTAATGTCTGTTTTCACCATAAAGATAAAATAAAGTCCGAAATTTTTTTTTCACGATAAAGTATATTACATTAGCTTTAATTTAAGATATATATTAAAGTGTCAGACTTTCCGGAACACTTTCAAAAGTTAAGTTGAAAAAATTAAATTTTTGTAAAAAAGTTGTCATGTTAAATCCCCCC